>NW_027444786.1:0-17093 GCF_048569485.1 Anomaloglossus baeobatrachus | reverse complement strand
GTTTGTATATATATATATTCGGGTATAGCTGCGTGCTGTTTGTATGTATATATATTCAGGTATAGCTGCGTGCTGTTTGTATGTATATATATTCGGGTATAGCTGCGTGCTGTTTGTATGTGTATATATTCGGGTATAGCTGCGTGCTGTTTGTATGTATATATATATTCGGGTATAGCTGCGTGCTGTTTGTATGTATATATATTCGGGTATAACTGCGTGCTGTTTGTATGTATATATATACGGGTATAGCTGCGTGCTGTTTGTATGTATATATTCGGGTATAGCTGCGTGCTGTTTGTATGTATATATATATACGGGTATAGCTGCGTGCTGTTTGTATGTATATATACGGGTATAGCTGCGTGCTGTTTGTATGTATATATTCGGGTATAGCTGCGTGCTGTTTGTATATATATATATTCGGGTATAGCTGCGTGCTGTTTGTATGTATATATATTCGGGTATAGCTGCGTGCTGTTTGTATGTATATATATTCGGGTATAGCTGCGTGCTGTTTGTATGTGTATATATTCGGGTATAGCTGCGTGCTGTTTGTATGTATATATATATTCGGGTATAGCTGCGTGCTGTTTGTATGTATATATATTCGGGTATAACTGCGTGCTGTTTGTATGTATATATATTCGGGTATAGCTGCGTGCTGTTTGTATGTATATATATTCGGGTATAGCTGCGTGCTGTTTGTATGTATATATATTCGGGTATAGCTGCGTGCTGTTTGTATGTATATATTCGGGTATAGCTGCGTGCTGTTTGTATGTATATATATATACGGGTATAGCTGCGTGCTGTTTGTATGTATATATATTCGGGTATAGCTGCGTGCTGTTTGTATGTATATATATTCGGGTATAGCTGCGTGCTGTTTGTATGTATATATATTCGGGTATAGCTGCGTGCTGTTTGTATATATATTCGGGTATAGCTGCGTGCTGTTTGTATGTATATATATATACGGGTATAGCTGCGTGCTGTTTGTATGTATATATATTCGGGTATAGCTGCGTGCTGTTTGTATGTATATATATTCGGGTATAGCTGCGTGCTGTTTGTATGTATATATATTCGGGTATAGCTGCGTGCTGTTTGTATGTATATATATTCGGGTATAGCTGCGTGCTGTTTGTATGTATATATATTCGGGTATAGCTGCGTGCTGTTTGTATGTATATATATATTCGGGTATAGCTGCGTGCTTTTTGTATGTATATATATTCGGGTATAGCTGCGTGCTGTTTGTATGTATATATATTCGGGTATAGCTGCGTGCTGTTTGTATGTATATATATATTCGGGTATAGCTGCGTGCTGTTTGTATGTATATATATTCGGGTATAGCTGCGTGCTGTTTGTATGTATATATTCGGGTATAGCTGCGTGCTGTTTGTATATATATTCGGGTATAGCTGCGTGCTGTTTGTATGTATATATATTCGGGTATAGCTGCGTGCTGTTTGTATATATATATATACGGGTATAGCTGCGTGCTGTTTGTATGTATATATTCGGGTATAGCTGCGTGCTGTTTGTATGTATATATATTCGGGTATAGCTGCGTGCTGTTTGTATGTATATATACGGGTATAGCTGCGTGCTGTTTGTATGTATATATTCGGGTATAGCTGCGTGCTGTTTGTATGTATATATTCGGGTATAGCTGCGTGCTGTTTGTATGTATATATTCGGGTATAGCTGCGTGCTGTTTGTATGTATATATATTCGGGTATAGCTGCGTGCTGTTTGTATGTATATATATTCGGGCATAGCTGCGTGCTGTTTGTATATATATATTCGGGTATAGCTGCGTGCTGTTTGTATGTATATATATTCGGGTATAGCTGCGTGCTGTTTGTATGTATATATATTCGGGTATAGCTGCGTGCTGTTTGTATGTATATATATTCGGGTATAGCTGCGTGCTGTTTGTATGTATATATTCGGGTATAGCTGCGTGCTGTTTGTATGTATATATATATTCGGGTATAGCTGCGTGCTGTTTGTATGTATATATATTCGGGTATAGCTGCGTGCTGTTTGTATGTATATATATTCGGGTATAGCTGCGTGCTGTTTGTATGTATATATATTCGGGTATAGCTGCGTGCTGTTCGTGCTGTTTGTATGTATATATATTCGGGTATAGCTGCGTGCTGTTTGTATGTATATATATTCGGGTATAGCTGCGTGCTGTTTGTATGTATATATATTCGGGTATAGCTGCCTGCTGTTCGTGCTGTTTGTATGTATATATATTCGGGTATAGCTGCGTGCTGTTTGTATGTATATATTCGGGTATAGCTGCGTGCTGTTTGTATGTATATATATATTCGGGTATAGCTGCGTGCTGTTTGTATGTATATATATTCGGGTATAGCTGCGTGCTGTTTGTATGTATATATATTCGGGTATAGCTGCGTGCTGTTTGTATGTATATATATTCGGGTATAGCTGCGTGCTGTTCGTGCTGTTTGTATGTATATATATTCGGGTATAGCTGCGTGCTGTTTGTATGTATATATATTCGGGTATAGCTGCGTGCTGTTTGTATGTATATATATTCGGGTATAGCTGCGTGCTGTTTGTATGTATATATATTCGGGTATAGCTGCGTGCTGTTTGTATGTATATATATTCGGGTATAGCTGCGTGCTGTTTGTATGTATATATTCGGGTATAGCTGCGTGCTGTTTGTATGTATATATATTCGGGTATAGCTGCGTGCTGTTTGTATGTATATATATTCGGGTATAGCTGCATGCTGTGCGTGCTGTTTGTATGTATATATATTCGGGTATAGCTGCGTGCTGTTTGTATGTATATATATTCGGGTATAGCTGCGTGCTGTTTGTATGTATATATATTCGGGTATAGCTGCGTGCTGTTTGTATGTATATATATTCGGGTATAGCTGCGTGCTGTTTGTATGTATATATTCGGGTATAGCTGCGTGCTGTTTGTATGTATATATTCGGGTATAGCTGCGTGCTGTTTGTATGTATATATATTCGGGTATAGCTGCGTGCTGTTTGTATGTATATATTCGGGTATAGCTGCGTGCTGTTTGTATGTATATATATTCGGGTATAGCTGCGTGCTGTTTGTATGTATATATATTCGGGTATAGCTGCGTGCTGTTTGTATGTATATATATTCGGGTATAGCTGCGTGCTGTTTGTATGTATATATATATTCGGGTATAGCTGCGTGCTGTTTGTATGTATATATTCGGGTATAGCTGCGTGCTGTTTGTATGTATATATATTCGGGTATAGCTGCGTGCTGTTTGTATGTATATATATTCGGGTATAGCTGCGTGCTGTTTGTATGTATATATATTCGGGTATAGCTGCGTGCTGTTTGTATGTATATATTCGGGTATAGCTGCGTGCTGTTTGTATGTATATATATTCGGGTATAGCTGCGTGCTGTTTGTATGTATATATATTCGGGTATAGCTGCGTGCTGTTTGTATGTATATATATTCGGGTATAGCTGCGTGCTGTTTGTATGTATATATATATTCGGGTATAGCTGCGTGCTGTTTGTATGTATATATATTCGGGTATAGCTGCGTGCTGTTTGTATGTATATATATACGGGTATAGCTGCGTGCTGTTTGTATGTATATATTCGGGTATAGCTGCGTGCTGTTTGTATGTATATATATTCGGGTATAGCTGCGTGCTGTTTGTATGTATATATATTCGGGTATAGCTGCGTGCTGTTTGTATGTATATATATTCGGGTATAGCTGCGTGCTGTTTGTATGTATATATACGGGTATAGCTGCGTGCTGTGCGTGCTGTTTGTATGTATATATATTCGGGTATAGCTGCGTGCTGTTTGTATGTATATATATTCGGGTATAGCTGCGTGCTGTTTGTATGTATATATACGGGTATAGCTGCGTGCTGTGCGTGCTGTTTGTATGTATATATATTCGGGTATAGCTGCGTGCTGTTTGTATGTATATATATTCGGGTATAGCTGCGTGCTGTTTGTATGTATATATATTCGGGTATAGCTGCGTGCTGTTTGTATGTATATATTCGGGTATAGCTGCGTGCTGTTTGTATATATATTCGGGTATAGCTGCGTGCTGTTTGTATGTATATATATACGGGTATAGCTGCGTGCTGTTTGTATGTATATATTCGGGTATAGCTGCGTGCTGTTTGTATGTATATATATTCGGGTATAGCTGCGTGCTGTTTGTATGTATATATATTCGGGTATAGCTGCGTGCTGTTTGTATGTATATATATTCGGGTATAGCTGCGTGCTGTTTGTATGTATATATACGGGTATAGCTGCGTGCTGTGCGTGCTGTTTGTATGTATATATATTCGGGTATAGCTGCGTGCTGTTTGTATGTATATATATTCGGGTATAGCTGCGTGCTGTTTGTATGTATATATACGGGTATAGCTGCGTGCTGTGCGTGCTGTTTGTATGTATATATATTCGGGTATAGCTGCGTGCTGTTTGTATGTATATATATTCGGGTATAGCTGCGTGCTGTTTGTATGTATATATACGGGTATAGCTGCGTGCTGTGCGTGCTGTTTGTATGTATATATATTCGGGTATAGATGCGTGCTGTGCGTGCTGTTTGTATGTATATATATTCGGGTATAGCTGCGTGCTGTTTGTATGTATATATATTCGGGTATAGCTGCGTGCTGTTTGTATGTATATATTCGGGTATAGCTGCGTGCTGTTTGTATATATATTCGGGTATAGCTGCGTGCTGTATGTATATATATTCGGGTATAGCTGCGTGCTGTATGTATATATATTCGGGTATAGCTGCGTGCTGTTTGTTTGTATATATACGGGTATAGCTGCGTGCTGTGCGTGCTGTTTGTATGTATATATATTCGGGTATAGCTGCGTGCTGTTTGTTTGTATATATATTCGGGTATAGCTGCGTGCTGTTTGTTTGTATATATACGGGTATAGCTGCGTGCTGTGCGTGCTGTTTGTATGTATATATATTCGGGTATAGCTGCGTGCTGTTTGTATGTATATATATTCGGGTATAGCTGCGTGCTGTTTGTTTGTATATATACGGGTATAGCTGCGTGCTGTGCGTGCTGTTTGTATGTATATATATTCGGGTATAGCTGCGTGATGTTTGTATGTATATATATTCGGGTATAGCTGCGTGCTGTTTGTTTGTATATATACGGGTATAGCTGCGTGCTGTGCGTGCTGTTTGTATGTATATATATTCGGGTATAGCTGCGTGCTGTTTGTTTGTATATATACGGGTATAGCTGCGTGCTGTGCGTGCTGTTTGTATGTATATATATTCGGGTATAGCTGCGTGCTGTGCGTGCTGTTTGTATGTATATATATTCGGGTATAGCTGCGTGCTGTTTGTATGTATATATATTCGGGTATAGCTGCGTGCTGTTTGTATGTATATATATTCGGGCATAGCTGCGTGCTGTTTGTATGTATATATTCGGGTATAGCTGCGTGCTGTTTGTATGTATATATATTCGGGTATAGCTGCGTGCTGTTTGTATGTATATATATTCGGGCATAGCTGCGTGCTGTTTGTATGTATATATTCGGGTATAGCTGCGTGCTGTTTGTATGTATATATATTCGGGTATAGCTGCGTGCTGTTTGTATGTATATATATTCGGGTATAGCTGCGTGCTGTTTGTATGTATATATATTCGGGTATAGCTGCGTGCTGTTTGTATGTATATATATTCGGGTATAGCTGCGTGCTGTTTGTATGTATATATATTCGGGTATAGCTGCGTGCTGTTTGTATGTATATATATTCGGGTATAGCTGCGTGCTGTTTGTATGTATATATATTCGGGTATAGCTGCGTGCTGTTTGTATGTATATATATTCGGGTATAGCTGCGTGCTGTTTGTATGTATATATTCGGGTATAGCTGCGTGCTGTTTGTATGTATATATATTCGGGTATAGCTGCGTGCTGTTTGTATGTATATATATTCGGGCATAGCTGCGTGCTGTTTGTATGTATATATTCGGGTATAGCTGCGTGCTGTTTGTATGTATATATATTCGGGTATAGCTGCGTGCTGTTTGTATGTATATATATTCGGGTATAGCTGCGTGCTGTTTGTATGTATATATATTCGGGTATAGCTGCGTGCTGTTGTATGTATATATATTCGGGTATAGCTGCGTGCTGTGCGTGCTGTTTGTATGTATATATATTCGGGTATAGCTGCGTGCTGTGCGTGCTGTTTGTATGTATATATATTCGGGTATAGCTGCGTGCTGTTTGTATGTATATATATTCGGGTATAGCTGCGTGCTGTTTGTATATATATTCGGGTATAGCTGCGTGCTGTTTGTTTGTATATATTCGGGTATAGCTGCGTGCTGTGCGTGCTGTTTGTATGTATATGTACAGGTGAGATGTATCACGCTCCTGTGTCCGGTGATCGCTCTTTGCGTCCATTATTTATATACAATGTATCACTTTTCAGGCATTACACAGGTTTCTGACCAATCAGAGGCCACGGTGAAGTGTGACAGCGCGTCTGAGCCAATGTCCTCTGAGCAGGGGCGGGGAGTGGGCGGGGCTGGTTCGTGCCGTTCGGTTGAATGAGACAGACGCGCACAGAGGTCGGGGCTGGATCCGGTCGCTGCTGCTTCTGCTTCTGCTTCTGATCATCTGAATTTTGCTGCTGGATCTAGTATTCTGCTGTGGAATCCGGGATCCGGACAAGATCTCAACCTCCGGATCGTGTGAAATCTGCAAGGCCGAGTGATCCACCTCGGCTATGAGTGATCTGTGCTCCTGCGAGCGATTTGGAAATTTGCTGTGAGCGATTTGGAGGATCTGATGCGGATTGCAGCTGTGGGTGCAGTTAACCTTTCCGTGCCGGCTGCTGGATGAGAGAGGGAGGAAGCTTCCTAGCTGGATGCATGGAGGGGGCTGGCTGGTGAGCACAGACCTTGCCTCCACTCCAGAGCCGCTGCTGGGGGCGTCCTCCTGCACCTCCTGCCCCTGTTGCCTCTGCTGGGGGCGTCCTCCTAACCCTGTTGCCCCTCCTGAGCCTCTGCTGGGGGCGTCCTTCTACCCCTTTTGCCCCTCCTGAGCCTCTGCTGGGGGCATCCTCCAGCCCCTCCTGCCCTTGTTACCTCTGCTTGGGGCGTCCTCCTGCCCCTATTGCCTCTGCTTGGGGCGTCCTCCTGCCCCTGTTGCCCCTCCTGAGCCTCTGCTGGGGGCGTCCTCATGCCCCTCTTGCCCCTCCTGAGCCTCTGCTGATGGCATCCTCCAGCCCCTGTTGCCCCTCCTGAGCCTCTGCTGATGGCATCCTCCAGCCCCTCCTGCCCCTGTTGCCCCTCCTGAGCCTCTGCTGGGGGCGTCCTCCAGCCCCTGTTGCCCCTCCTGTTGCCTCTGCTGGGGGCGTCCTCCTGCCCCTCTTGAGCCTCTGTGAGGGGCGTCCTCCAGCCCCTGTTGCCCCTCCTGAGCCTCTGCTGGGGGCATCCTCCAGCCCCTGTTACTCCTCCTGAGCCTCTGCTGATGGCATCCTCCAGCCCCTGTTGCCCCTCCTGAGCCTCTGCTGATGGCATCCTCCAGCCCCTGTTGCCCCTCCTGAGCCTCTGCTGGGGGCATCCTCCAGCCCCTGTTACCCCTCCTGAGCCTCTGCTGATGGCATCCTCCAGCCCCTGTTACCCCTCCTGAGCCTCTGCTGATGGCATCCTCCAGCCCCTCCTGCCCCTGTTGCCCCTCCTGAGCCTCCTCGAGGGGCGTTCTCCAGCCCCTGTTGCCCCTCCTGAGCTTCTGCTGGGGGCATCCTCCAGCCTCTCCTGCCCCTCTCACCGAGGCACGGTCAGACTGTGTACACCGCTGGCAGCACTGACTGATGATCATCCGGGGATGTCGCCCATCATCATCCTCCACACATCACTCACTGCCCTGGATTGTAAACACTTCTGGATTGATCTGAGCCTGATAAGTAAGGGTTAATGATCCTTTTTGGGCTGCTTCAGGATCTGGTGATGGATCTGCACAGTTCTGGAGTGGGTTCCTCGGATCTGGATGATTCAGCCACTGGTGGATTATAATGGATCCATTTGATCTCTGCTGATCGCAGAATCTTCTCCATATTCTCATTGTGATTGGTTGATTCTGGTGCCACAGGTGACAATGGAAGGCAAGGGTCCGCTGCCCCCGGAGACCCTCCTGCAGCCGTGAGACTTGGGGCTTGCATTCTGTGACTCCCCCTGAGCGGGTGGCTCACCGGTGGCATTATGTGACCCACATGCCCAGATTCCGGGGACATGTCTAGGTCAAACAGTGTGAGCCCACCAGGATTTGGGGCTCCAGTCTTACGTTCCGGGGTCGAGCACCGATCAGCTTGGGGTGAAGCAGAGACTAGGGCTAATGGCTGCCCCTATTCTAAGAAGAAGACCTCCCGGATGATGGGACTGTGGAGGAGCGAGGAGGACTACGAGCCTCAGCCGGGAAAGAACTCCTTGTCGGACAGTAAAGTGGGCTTCCGATCGCGGTCGGCCTGGCAGGACCATGGGGAGGAGAGCAGAAACAACAACAAGCCCCTCCAGAATCGGCCCACGGGGGAGCTGAGACCCAAATCTGTGGAGCTGGGGTTGGATGAGAAGTCCGGGAAAGGAAAGGGCGAGGGTCCGGAGGATGGCTCGGAGTTCCGCTTTTCCATGGGGGTCTGTCTGACCAATCTCCTGCAGATTTTCCGCTCTAAGAAGTTTCAGTCGGATAAACTGGAGAAGCTTTACCAGCGCTACTTCTTCAGGCTGAACCAGAGCAGTCTGACCATGCTGATGTGTGTGCTGATCCTGCTGTGCCTGGTGCTGCTCACCTTCCACTGCCTCCACCAGCTCTACCAGGTGCCTTATGTGGTGGTCCTGTGCGTGGCCATGCTGATCATTGTAGTGCTCATCGGTGTATGCAATCGAAATGACTTCCACCAGGACTACATGTGGCTGGCCTGTTACACCGTCATCATCGTCATCTTCATGGTGCAGGTGGTCTGCGTCCTTCTGGTGAGACCCCGCAGCGCCTCCGATGGGATCTGGTGGACTGTCTTCTTCATCTACACCGTCTACACTCTGCTTCCAGTGCGGATGAGAGCGGCGGTCCTCAGCGGGATCGTCCTGTCCACCACTCATCTCGCCATCTCTCTGAAAATCAATGCAAGCGATGAATTCCTGGTGAAGCAGGTGAGTGCCCCATCTCCTTCCATAGCAGCCTGCAGAGCAGAAATCCACAGCTGCTCCTGTCCTGTGACCGCAGGAGAAGCGCCAGATAAATCGCTCCTCTACGCGCACCAGCAGGTCGCAGGAGTTGCAGAAATGTTTTGGTCACGTGACTAATCTGAGACTTGCTGTCACTCAGTGGCGCTCGCTTATTGGCGACTGGTGGCATCAACCTCGAATGATTTACCCTCAGAAGCTGGCCCTACATTGATAGCTGTCCGGGTGTTACTGCAGAACGATATGTGTATATATGATATATATAATATATGAATGTGTACATATTTACCCAAATATATAAAAAAAACTGACCCGCACATCCAACAGGTGTGAACAGGTGCCAGCTGAAAACACAATATATCTACAAAATCCTTCCAGCTGCACTCTAGAATGCTAACAATGAATAAGGGCACTCTGGGATTGCATTACTGCTATAGGAATATATGAAAAAAGAGAGATACTTAGTGCATGTATCGGCCAGTGCATGTGACCCGCTCACCAATGTCCATCCTCCTTTATAGCTGGATCCTTTCTGCACAGACATGGATGTTTTTAACTCAGAGGCATTTGAGATAGGTTCCGATATATAGAGATCACCTTGCCGTGGTGACCGGGCTCACATGCATTGGCCGATACATGAGCTAAATATCTATTTTTTCCCAAATATTCCTATAGCAGTAATGCAATACCAGAGTTCCCTTATTCATTGTTAGCATTCTAGAGTGCATATTTACACACACACAGCAGGTGAAATAAGTATTGAATACGTCACCATTTCTCTAAGTAAATAAGTTTGCTATTGACATGAATTTATCACCAGATGTCAGTAACAACCCACCCAATCCACACAGGCAAAGAAATCAAACCATAGATGTCCATAAATTAAGTGGTGTAATAATGAGAAATGACATATGGAAAAAGTATTGAACACATGAAGAAAGAGCGGAACAAAAAGCCCTGGAAAGTCCTGACACCCTCTGAAATCTATCAGTAATTAGAAAGTATTCCTGCCACTTAGTGAGAAATAATGTCAGCTAGTTCATCTGATGGCCGATAAAAAGGTGTCTCTTTACCAAGGAGCCACACAAGAAACATCTCATGATGGGTGAAACCAGTGAGCTGTCTCAAGACCTTCAAAACCTTATTTTTGTAAAATATACAGACGGCATTGGTTACAGAAGAATGTCTAAACTGCTGAAGGTTCCAGTGAACAGTGTTGGGGCCATAATCCAGAAGTAAAAAGAACGTCATTTCATCATAAACCGGCCACGACCAGGTGCTCCCCGCAAGATTTCACACAGAAGAATAAAAGGAATTATCAGAAGATTTGACCCAGAGCCAAGGACACCTGCGGAGGCCACAGAAAGATCTGGAATCGGCAGGTGCGATTGTTTCTCAGAAAACAGTAAGTAATGCACTCCTCCTCTATGACATGTATGCCCCCCCCCTTAATGACATGTATGCACTGCCCCCCTCCATAACCTGTATGCACTCCAACATGGCCTGTATGCGCTCCCCCCTCCATGGCCTGTATGCACTCCTCCTCCATGGCCTGTATGCTCTCCCCCTCCATGGCCTGTATGCACTCCCCCCCACCCTCCCCTCCATGACCTGTATGCACTCCCCCCCCCCCCCTCCATGACCTGTATGCACTCCCCCTCCATGGCCTGTATGCACTCCTCCTCTATGGCCTGTATGCACTCCCCCTCCATGGCCTGTATGCACTCTTCCTCCATGACCTGTATCCGCTCCCTTCCTCCATGACCTGTATGCACCCCCCCCATCCATGACCTGAATGAGCTCCCTCCTTCATGGCCTGTATGTACTCCCCCCCCCCCCATGACCTGTATGCGCGCCCCCTCCATGACCTGTATGCACTCCTCCTCCATGACCTGTATGCACTCTTCCTCCATGGCCTGTATCCGCTCCCCTCCTCCATGACCTGTATGCACTCCCCCCCTCCATGACCTGTATGCACTCCCCCTCCATGACCTGTATGCACTCTTCCTCCATGGCCTGTATCCGCTCCCCTCCTCCATGACCTGTATGCACTCCCCCCCCCCCCCCTCCATGACCTGTATGCTCTCCCCCCTCCATGACCTGTATGCTCTCCTCCTCCATGACCTGTATGCACTCCCCCCTCCATGACCTGTATGCTCCCCCCCCCCATGACCTGTATGCGCGCCCCCTCCATGACCTGTATGCGCTCCCCCCCTCCATGACCTGTATGCACTCCCCCTCCATGACCTGTATGCACTCTTCCTCCATGGCCTGTATCCGCTCCCCTCCTCCATGACCTGTATGCACTCCCCCCCCCCTCCATGACCTGTATGCTCTCCCCCCTCCATGACCTGTATGCTCTCCCCCCTCCATGACCTGTATGCTCTCCTCCTCCGTGACCTGTATCCACTCCCCCCTCCATGGCCTGTATGCTCTCCTCCTCCATGGCCTGTATGCACCCCCCCCCTCCATGACCTGTATGCTCTCCCCCCTCCATGACCTGTATGCTCTCCTCCTCCATGACCTGTATGCACTCCCCCCCCTCCATGGCCTGTATGCACTCCTCCTCCATGGCCTGTATGCTCTCCCCCCTCCATGACCTGTATGCTCTCCTCCTCCATGACCTGTATCCACTCCCCCCTCCATGGCCTGTATGCACTCCTCCTCCATGGCCTGTATGCTCTCCTCCTCCATGGCCTGTATGCTCTCCTCCTCCATGACCTGTATGCACTCCCCCCTCCATGACCTGTATGGGCCCCCTTCCTCCATGACTTTTAGGCGCTCTCCCCCTCCATTACCTCTATGCGCTCCTCCCTCCACGACCTGTATGTGCTCCCCCTCCATTGCCTCTATGCACGCTCACCACATAGAACTCCATTGTTTAACAAAGACGAGGTTCAAGAGAGTTTAAAGTTTGCTCTACAACATTTAGACAAATCTGTGAAATACTGGAGAATATAGTCCGGTCAGATGAGATCAAAACTGAACTCATGTTTGAAGGCCAAAAGGCAAATCACTCCAAGAACCCCAACATTGAAGTGTGGAGAACATCGTGGTGTGCGACTGGTTTTCAGCAGACGGCACTGACAAACTTCATATACTTGAAGGAAGGATGAATGGACAAATGTACAGAGACATTCCTGATAAATATCTGCTGCCATCTACCAGGAGGATGAAGCTGAAACGAGGGAGGACATTTCAGCAGACAATAATCCCAAGCACACGGCCAAGGAGACTACCAACTGGATTCAGAGAAGGAAATAAATCTGCTAGAATGGCCGAGCCGATCACCGGAGCTGAATCCAATAGACAATGTCTGGAAGGAACTAAAGCTCAGAGGTCATAGAAGGAGCCAGGACCTGCAGGATGTGAAGAGTGTGTGTGCGGAAGAATGGACCAAAATCCACCTGAGCAATGCAGGCGACTAGTGTCTCCATACAGGATGTGAGGAGTGTGTGCGGAAGAATGGACCAAAATCCACCTGAGCAATGCAGGTGACTAGTGTCTCCATACAGGATGTGAGGAGTGTGTGCGGAAGAATGGACCAAAATCCACCTGAGCAATGCAGGCGACTAGTGTCTCCATACAGGATGTGAGGAGTGTGTGCGGAAGAATGGGCCAAAATCCACCTGAGCAATGCAGGCGACTAGTGTCTCCATACAGGATGTGAGGAGTGTGTGCAGAAGAATGGGCCAAAATCCACCTGAGCAATGCAGGCGACTAGTGTCTCCATACAGGATGTGAGGAGTGTGTGCGGAAGAATGGGCCAAAATCTACCTGAGCAATGCAGGCGACTAGTGTCTCCATACAGGATGTGAGGAGTGTGTGCAGAAGAATGGGCCAAAATCCACCTGAGCAATGCAGGTGACTAGTGTCTCCATACAGGATGTGAGGCGTGTGTGCGGAAGAATGGGCCAAAATCTACCTGAGCAATGCAGGTGACTAGTGTCTCCATACAGGATGTGAGGAGTGTGTGCAGAAGAATGGGCCAAAATCCACCTGAGCAATGCAGGGGACTAGTGTCTCCATACAGGATGTGAGGAGTGTGTGCAGAAGAATGGGCCAAAATCCACCTGAGCAATGCAGGCGACTAGTGTCTCCATACAGGATGTGAGGAGTGTGTGCAGAAGAATGGGCCAAAATCCACCTGAGCAATGCAGGTGACCAGTTTCTCCATACAGGATGTGAGGAGTGTGTGCGGAAGAATGGGCCAAAATCCACCTGAGCAATGCAGGTGACTAGTGTCTCCATACAGGATGTGAGGAATGTGTGTGGAAGAATAGGCCAAAATCCACCTGAGCAATGCAGGTGACTAGTGCCTCCATACAGGATGTGAGGAGTGTGTGCGGAAGAATGGGCCAAAATCCACCTGAGCAATGCAGGTGACTAGTGTCTCCATACAGGATGTGAGGAGTGTGTGCGGAAGAATGGACCAAAATCCACCTGAGCAATGCAGGTGACTAGTGTCTCCATACAGGATGTGAGGAGTGTGTGCAGAAGAATGGGCCAAAATCCACCTGAGCAATGCAGGTGACTAGTGTCTCCATACAGGATGTGAGGAGTGTGTGCGGAAGAATGGACCAAAATCCACCTGAGCAATGCAGGTGACTAGTGTCTCCATACAGGATGTGAGGAGTGTGTGCAGAAGAATGGGCCAAAATCCACCTGAGCAATGCAGGTGACTAGTGTCTCCATACAGGATGTGAGGAGTGTGTGCAGAAGAATGGGCCAAAATCCACCTGAGCAATGCAGGCGACTAGTGTCTCCATACAGGATGTGAGGAGTGTGTGCGGAAGAATGGACCAAAATCCACCTGAGCAATGCAGGTGACTAGTGTCTCCATACAGGATGTGAGGAGTGTGTGCAGAAGAATGGGCCAAAATCCACCTGAGCAATGCAGGTGACTAGTGTCTCCATACAGGATGTGAGGAGTGTGTGTGCAGAAGAATGGGCCAAAATCCACCGGAGCAATGCAGGCGACTAGTGTCTCCATACAGGATGTGAGGAGTGTGTGCAGAAGAATGGGCCAAAATCCACCTGAGCAATGCAGGTGACTAGTGTCTCCATACAGGATGTGAGGAGTGTGTGTGCAGAAGAATGGGCCAAAATCCACCGGAGCAATGCAGGCGACTAGTGTCTCCATACAGGATGTGAGGAGTGTGTGCGGAAGAATGGACCAAAATCCACCTGAGCAATGCAGGTGACTAGTGTCTCCATACAGGATGTGAGGAGTGTGTGCGGAAGAATGGACCAAAATCCACCTGAGCAATGCAGGTGACTAGTGTCTCCATACAGGATGTGAGGAGTGTGTGCGGAAGAATGGACCAAAATCCACCTGAGCAATGCAGGTGACTAGTGTCTCCATACAGGATGTGAGGAGTGTGTGCAGAAGAATGGGCCAAAATCCACCTGAGCAATGCAGGTGACTAGTGTCTCCATACAGGATGTGAGGAGTGTGTGTGCGGAAGAATGGACCCAAAATCCACCAGAGCAATGCAGGCGACTAGTGTCTCATTACAGGATGTGAGGAGTGTGTGCGGAAGAATGGGCCAAAATCCACCTGAGCAATGCAGGCGACTAGTGTCTCCATACAGGATGTGAGGAGTGTGTGCAGAAGAATGGGCCAAAATCCACCTGAGCAATGCAGGTGACTAGTGTCTCCATACAGGATGTGAGGAGTGTGTGCAGAAGAATGGGCCAAAATCCACCTGAGCAATGCAGGCGACTAGTGTCTCCATACAGGATGTGAGGAGTGTGTGCGGAAGAATGGACCAAAATCCACCTGAGCAATGCAGGTGACTAGTGTCTCCATACAGGATGTGAGGAGTGTGTGCAGAAGAATGGGCCAAAATCCACCTGAGCAATGCAGGTGACTAGTGTCTCCATACAGGATGTGAGGAGTGTGTGTGCAGAAGAATGGGCCAAAATCCACCGGAGCAATGCAGGCGACTAGTGTCTCCATACAGGATGTGAGGAGTGTGTGCGGAAGAATGGACCAAAATCCACCTGAGCAATGCAGGTGACTAGTGTCTCCATACAGGATGTGAGGAGTGTGTGCGGAAGAATGGACCAAAATCCACCTGAGCAATGCAGGTGACTAGTGTCTCCATACAGGATGTGAGGAGTGTGTGCGGAAGAATGGACCAAAATCCACCTGAGCAATGCAGGTGACTAGTGTCTCCATACAGGATGTGAGGAGTGTGTGCAGAAGAATGGGCCAAAATCCACCTGAGCAATGCAGGTGACTAGTGTCTCCATACAGGATGTGAGGAGTGTGTGTGCGGAAGAATGGACCCAAAATCCACCGGAGCAATGCAGGCGACTAGTGTCTCCATACAGGATGTGAGGAGTGTGTGCAGAAGAATGGGCCAAAATCCACCTGAGCAATGCAGGTGACTAGTGTCTCCATACAGGATGTGAGGCGTGTGTGCGGAAGAATGGGCCAAAATCTACCTGAGCAATGCAGGTGACTAGTGTCTCCATACAGGATGTGAGGAGTGTGTGCGGAAGAATGGCCCAAAATCCCCCTGAGCAATGCAGGTGACTAGTGTCTCCATACAGGATGTGAGGAGTGTGTGCGGAAGAATGGCCCAAAATCCCCCTGAGCAATGCAGGTGACTAGTGTCTCCATACAGGATGTGAGGAGTGTGTGCGGAAGAATGGGCCAAAATCCACCTGAGCAATGCAGGCGACTAGTGTCTCCATACAGGAAGTGAGGAGTGTGTGCGGAAGAATGGGCCAAAATCCACCTGAGCAATGCAGGCGACTAGTGTCTCCATACAGGATGTGAGGAGTGTGTGTGGAAGAATGGGCCAAAATCCATCTGAGCAATGCAGATGACTAGTGTCTCCATACAGGATGTGAGGAGTGTGTGCGGAAGAATGGACCAAAATCCACCTGAGCAATGCAGATGACTAGTGTCTCCATACAGGATGTGAGGAGTGTGTGCAGAAGAATGGGCCAAAATCCACCTGAGCAATGCAGGTGACTAGTGTCTCCATACAGGATGTGAGGAGTGTGTGCGGAAGAATGGGCCAAAATCCACCTGAGCAATGCAGGTGAGTAGTGTCTCCATACAGGATGTGAGGCGTGTGTGCGGAAGAATGGGCCAAAATCTACCTGAGCAATGCAGGTGACTAGTGTCTCCATACAGGATGTGAGGAGTGTGTGCAGAAGAATGGGCCAAAATCCACCTGAGCAATGCAGGAGACTAGTGTCTCCATACAGGATGTGAGGAGTGTGTGCAGAAGAATGGACCAAAATCCACCTGAGCAATGCAGGTGACTAGTGTCTCCATACAGGATGTGAGGAGTGTGTGCGGAAGAATGGGCAAAATCCACCTGAGCAATGCAGGCGACTAGTGTCTTCATACAGGATGTGAGGAGTGTGTGCAGAAGAATGGGCCAAAATCCACCTGAGCAATGCAGGCGACTAGTGTCTCCATACAGGATGTGAGGAGTGTGTGTGGAAGATTGGACCAAAATCCACCTGAGCAATGCAGGCGACTAGTGTCTCCATACAGGATGTGAGGAGTGTGTGCGGAAGAATGGCCCAAAATCCCCCTGAGCAATGCAGGTGACTAGTGTCTCCATACAGGATGTGAGGAGTGTGTGCGGAAGAATGGCCCAAAATCCCCCTGAGCAATGCAGGTGACTAGTGTCTCCATACAGGATGTGAGGAGTGTGTGCAGAAGAATGGGCCAAAATCCACCTGAGCAATGCAGGTGACTAGTGTCTCCATACAGGATGTGAGGAGTGTGTGCAGAAGAATGGGCCAAAATCCACCTGAGCAATGCAGGTGACTAGTGTCTCCATACAGGATGTGAGGAGT
>NW_027444785.1:0-17168 GCF_048569485.1 Anomaloglossus baeobatrachus | reverse complement strand
CAGGCTGCTGTGACCAAGCCCAGGGCCTGTGCTGACAAACGCTTCCCAAAGCGTGGTTCTGATGACCGTTTTCCCTTTCCACCTGAGGTGGTCAAGGAGTGGGCTCATTCACCAAAGGTAGACCCTTCGGTGTCTAGGCTCTCAGCCCGGACCGTTGTGTCGGTGGCTGATGGCACCTCCCTTAAGGATTCCACTGACTGTCAGATTGACCTTCTGGCCAAATCCGTGTATGAAGCGGCGGGGGCCGCGTTTTCCCCGACTTTTGCAGCAGGAGATGCATTCCCTCACCAGGGAATCTATGCCCGAAATGGTTGCCTTAACTTCTCAAGCTTCAGCTTTTTCATCTTACGCCATGTCTGCCATGCTGGAGGCTTCTCACCGCACTGCGGTGGCTTCGGCTAATTCCCTCATTATCCGCAGGATCTTGTGGCTTCGAGAGTGGAAGGCAGATGCTTCTTCTAAGAAGTACCTTGCTGGGCTCCCTTTTGCTGGGTCCCGGCTGTTCGGAGAACAGCTGGATGAAATTATTAAGGAAGCTACTTTCGGGAAGAGTACTTCCATGCCACAAACCAAAACCAGGAAACCTGCCCAGGGTAGGAGTCAGTCGAGGTTTCGCTCCTTTCGTTCCTCCAACTGGTCGTCCTCTAAGCCCTCGGCCTTGTCCGCTAACTCAGCCAAGGACCAGAAATCCAACTGGCGCCCAAAAGCGCGTCCACAGAAGACCGCAGGAGGTGCTGCCACTAAGGCAGCCTCCTCGTGACTCTCTGCCCGCTCCGGCGACGTCCTTAGTCGGTGGCAGGCTCTCCCACTTTGGCGACGCTTGGTTTCAACACGTCTCCGATCAGTGGGTGAGAGATATCATCTCCCACGGCTACAGGATAGAATTCTCTTCCAGCCCGCCAAACAGATTTTTTCTCTCAACTCCCCCTTGCTCCAAGGCCGCCGCCTTCTCACAGGCCGTGGCAGCCTTGCAGGCCAACGGAGTAATTGTACCAGTTCCCGCCCGGGAACGGTTCAGAGGTTTCTACTCAAATCTCTTCCTAGTTCCCAAAAAGGACGGTACCTTCCGGCCCATCCTGGATCTCAAGCTTCTCAACAAGCATGTTCAAGTGCGGCACTTTCGCATGGAGTCTCTGCGATCAGTCATTGCCTCAATGACCCAAGGGGATTTCCTGGCATCCATCGACATCAGAGATGCCTATCTGCATGTTCCAATTGCAGTTTCACACCAGCGTTGGCTACGTTTTGCAATAGGAGAAGATCATTTCCAATTCGTGGCTCTTCGCTTCGGGTTAGCCACGGCCCCTCGGGTATTCACCAAGGTCATGGCAGCAGTGATTGCAGTTCTGCACCTCCAGGGGTTGGCAGTGATTCCTTACCTGGACGACCTTCTAGTCAAGGCTTCATCCAGCGCAGACTGTCATCGGAGTGTCTCGCTCACTCTCGCCACTCTAGCCCAATTCGGGTGGCTTGTCAATCTTCCCAAATCCTCTCTGACTCCGACCCAGAGTCTCACGTACCTAGGGATGCAGTTCGAGACTTTGCCGGCACTTTTGAAGTTGCCCTTAGTCAAACAGCAGTCACTCCAGCTAGCGGTGCGCTCTCTGCTGAGGCCCCGCCGTTATACCCTCAGGCGTCTGATGCAGGTGCTGGGTCAAATGGTAGCGTCCATGGAGGCTGTTCCCTTTGCCCAGTTCCATCTGCGCCCCCTGCAGCTGGACATTCTCCGCTGTTGGGACAAGCGGCCTTCCTCCTTACACAGGTTAGTGGCTCTGTCGCCACGGATCAGGAGCTCTCTTCAGTGGTGGCTTCGGCCCCTCTCCCTGTCCCAAGGGCGCTCCTTCCTGACCCCGTCCTGGGTGATTCTCACCACGGATGCCAGTCTATCCGGCTGGGGAGCGGTATGTCTCCACCACAGAGCGCAGGGCACTTGGACTCCGTCCGAGTCAGCCCTTTCAATCAATGTGCTGGAAACCAGAGCCATGCTTCTAGCTCTCCTAGCTTCTCACCACCTGCTGGCGGGCAGGCACATTCGAGTCCAGTCAAACAACGCGACCGCGGTTGCCTACATCAATCACCAGGGCGGGACACGAAGCCGCCTAGCAATGATGGAGGTACAACGCATCCTTCAATGGGCGGAGGACTCCAAGTCCACCATATCCGCAGTCCACATCCCAGGCGTGGAAAACTGGGAGGCAGATTATCTCAGCCGTCAAACCGTGGACGGTGGCGAGTGGTCCCTGCACCCGGCAGTGTTTCAGTCAATCTGCCGCAAATGGGGCACTCCGGACGTGGACCTAATGGCATCCCGTCACAAATTTTCCTGTCCTGGTGTCGCTCTACCGACCATCCTCCTTGGCCATTCTCCTTGCCGACCCTTCTGTCTTTTCTACAGTCCGGTCTGCAGCTAGGACTGTCCCTCAACTCTCTCAAGGGACAAGTCTCAGCTCTGTCAGTTCTGTTCCAGCGGCGTCTCGCTCGGCTGGCTCAGGTTAGCACCTTCATGCAAGGCGCGTCTCACATCATTCCGCCTTACCGGCGGCCCTTGGATCCCTGGGACCTTAACTTGGTTCTCACGGTTTTGCAGAAACCCCCTTTTGAGCCTCTTGGGGAGGTTTCTTTGTATCGTCTTTCTCAGAAGGTGGCCTTTCTGGTGGCCATAACTTCCCTCAGGAGAGTCTCTGATTTGGCTGCGCTCTCTTCGGAGTCACCTTTTTTAGTTTTTCATCAAGACAAGGTGGTTCTCCGTCCGACTCCGGACTTTCTTCCTAAGGTGGTCTCTCCTTTCCACCTTAACCAGGACATTACCCTACCTTCCTTCTGTCCGGCTCCTGTTCATCGCTTTGAAAAAGCGCTGCATACTCTGGATCTGGTGCGTGCTCTCCGGATCTATGTGTCTCGCACCGCTGCGCTTAGGCGGTGCACCTCTCTTTTTGTGCTAACCACAGGTCGGCGCAAGGGCCTCCCTGCTTCTAAGCCGACCTTAGCCCGTTGGATTAGATCGACCATTTCGGACGCCTACCAGAGTACTCAGGTGCCTCCCCCGCCGGGGATCAAGGCACATTCGACCAGAGCTGTCGGTGCCTCTTGGGCTTTCAGGCACCAGGCTACGGCTCAACAAGT
The DNA here is from genome assembly GCF_048569485.1 of Anomaloglossus baeobatrachus. Classification (NCBI taxonomy): domain Eukaryota; kingdom Metazoa; phylum Chordata; class Amphibia; order Anura; family Aromobatidae; genus Anomaloglossus; species Anomaloglossus baeobatrachus. Next base: position 14,045 of record NW_027444785.1, on the reverse strand, counting down.
CTGTCAGGCTGCCACTTGGACTAGCCTGCATACCTTCTCGAAGCACTACCAAGTGCATGCTCATGCTTCGGCAGATGCGAGCTTGGGCAGACGCATCCTTCAGGCGGCTGTCGCCCATTTGTGAAGTTAGGTTCTGCCTACTTCTTAATTTTTCTGTTTATTCCCACCCAGGGACTGCTTTGGAACGTCCCATGGTCTGGGTCTCCCAAAGGAACGATAAAGAAAAAGAGAATTTTATTTACTTACCGTAAATTCTTTTTCTTATAGTTCCGTATTGGAAGACCCAGCACCCTCCCTGTTGCCTGTTGGCAATTTCTTGTTCCGCGTGTTATCACCGGCTGTTGTCGTGGACAGAGTCTCCGGTTGTTCCGGCTCTTGCTCTGTTCTACTTGTGGGTGGCTATTCTCCTTCAGCTTTTGCACTAAACTGGCTGGGTCTGCTCACCAGGGGGTGTATAAGCTCAGAGGGAGGAGCTACACTTTTAAGTGTAGTACTTTGTGTGTCCTTCAGAGGCAGAAGCTAAACACCCAAGGTCTGGGTCTCCCAATACGGAACTATAAGAAAAAGAATTTATTGTAAGTAACAAAATTCTCTTTTTTGCGCAGATGCTATGTTTTCATTGCCTGTTATTGCATTTTGCTTAAGATTTAGGGGGTGATGCGGGGTGCATTGTGTGTGTGTAGGGGCTGATGGACGGTGCATTATGTGTGTGTGTGTGTGTGGGTGTAGGGAGTAATGGGGGTGCATTGTGTGTGTAGGGAGTAGTAGGGGTGCATTGTATTGTGAGTGTGTGTGTGTAGGGGGTGATGGGGGGTGCATTGTGTGTGTGTAGGGGCTGATGGATGGTGCATTGTGTGTGTGTTTGTGTAGGGAGTAATGGGGGTGCATTGTGTGTGTAGGGAGTAGTAGGGGTGCATTGTATTGTGAGTGTGTGTGTGTAGGGGGTGATGGGGGGTGCATTGTGTGTGTGTAGGGGCTGATGGACGGTGCATTGTGTGTGTGTTTGTGTAGGGAGTAATGGGGGTGCATTGTGTGTGTAGGGAGTAGTGGGGGTGCATTGTATTGTGTGTGTGTGTGTGTGTAGGGGGTGATGGGGGGTGCATTGTGTGTGTGTAGGGGCTGATGGACGGTGCATTGTGTGTGTGTGTGTGTGTAGGGAGTAATGGGGGTGCATTGTGTGTGTGTGTGTGTGTGTGTGTGTGGAGTAGTGGGGGTGCATTGTATTGTGGGTGTGTGTGTGTAGGGGGTGATGGGGGGTGCATTGTATTTGTGTGTGTAGCAGGTGAAGGGGGGATGTATTTGTGTGTGTGTGTGTGTGTGTGTGTGGGGGGGGGTAATGGAGCGTGTATTGTGTGTGTGTGTGTGTGTATGTGTGAGGGTAATGGGGGTGCATTGTAGTGTGTGTGTGTAGGGGGTGATCGGGGGTGCATTGTGTGTGCGTAGGTGGGGATGGGGGGGTGCATTGTATTGTGTGCGTGGGGAGATGGTAATGGGGGGTGCATGGTATTTGGGTGTGTGTATGTAGTGGGTGATGGGGGGATGTATTGTATTGTGTGTGTGTGTGTGTGTGTGTGTGGAGAGGGGCGCGGAGTCATTAATCGAGCTATAGTTACATTTAATTCTCAAAATTTTCGTTTCATTCACCTTTTCCGTTCTAATATTTTACAATGTGAACGACCATGGCTTTGATCCTGGGTACGCCCATGCACAGGCCTGAGTGGGCCCCGGCACCCAGCCTTTCAATCGTAAACTTCAGTGATCGTACAAGTTCTGTATGATCACTGAAGTTTTCGCAGTTGCAGGACCTTTAGTGACATCACATGTGTCATGTGACTCACCAAAGGTCCTAGCGGTGCACTGCGGGAGTCCCCAGGCCTGCACCAACCGCGCCGGTATTCAGATGTATGCGCGTCTTTCAGGCGCGCAATACATTTGTACAGTGCGGCCGGTGACAGGAGGGAGAGCAGCTCTGCTCAGCCCCGCAACGTACCGTCATCGCCAGGGCTGCAGAGGAGCGCGCCTCAGTCCTGCACCGACATCATCATCACCGAGGCCACAGCTGCAGGGATGAAGAGGAGGACGCGCAGGCACAGGTAAGCGCTCCAGAGGAGTCGAAGATGTACTTTTATATGAGGGGCTGCGGGTGGGGGAGGAGCAGTGTTATTTTACAAGTGGCATTAAGAAGCGGTGGGGGACTTTATGGAGCATATTATGGGGCAGTGGCGGACATAATAGGGCAGTGGGGGACATAATAGGGCAGTGGGGACATTATAGGGCAGTGGGGGACATTATAGGGCAGTGGGGGACATAATAGGGCAGTGGGGGACATAATAGGGCAGTGGGGGACACAATAGGGCAGTGGGGGACACAATAGGGCAGTGAGGGACACTATAGGGCAGTGGGGGACTTTATAGGGCAGTGGGGAACATTATAGGGCAGTGGGTGACATTATAGGGCAGTGGGTGACATTATAGGGCAGTGGGGGACATTATAGGGCAGTGGGGGACATTATAGGGCAGTGGGGGACATAATAGGGCAGTGGGGGACATTATAGGGCAGTGGGGGACATGATAGGGCAGTGGGGGACATGATAGGGCAGTGGGGGACATGATAGGGCAGTGGTGGACATGATAGGGCAGTGGTGGACATGATAGGGCAGTGGGGGACATGATAGGGCAGTGGGGGACATGATAGGGCAGTGGGGGACATGATAGGGCAGTGGGGAACATCATAGGGCAGCGGGGGACATCATAGGGCAGCGGGGGACATAATAGGGCAGCGGGGGACATTATAGGGCAGTGGAAGGACATTATAGGGTAATGGGGGCCATTATGAAGCAAATTGGGGCATTATAGGTCAGTGGGGGACGTTGTGAAAGAAATTGGAACATTATAGGGCAATGGGGGACATTATGAGGCATCAAAGATTTTGGAAGGCAGCATAGTATAATGAGGAGGGGGGGATTTATACAGGGATGTAGTTGGGAGAGATATTATAGAAAGGGCAATTTTTGGGGGGACATTTTGGAAAGGGGCACTTTGTGGGGCTATTTTGGAGAGCAGGATTGTGGGGTGATATTTTGAGCAGGAAGCAATTAACAACCCCTTCTGATTCCACTTGTTTCCCCAGACATTATTAAATAAAAGGGGCCAGGATGAGGGACATAATTACTATATGGGGCCAGGATGAGGGACATAATTACTATATGGGGCCAGAATGAGGGACATACATTATTAGTTTATGGTGGCACATGGGGCATAATTACTGTAGGGGCAAATTAGGGGACATTATTACTGATGAAATATAAGTTCATTTTGAGGATACTGTCTCCAATGGGGGAACAAGAGTCTGACGTGGTGTAGAAATTGGGGAAATAGTGAGGAATGTACTCTGGGAGTGATCGGCTATAGGTGACTGTTATTTTCTGCAGAGTCGCGTCTTGGCAGGAAGAAGTGATGACGGTCAGCGCCGGATGAAGAGAAAAAGCGAAGATGAATAAAGTCAGCTAGAGACGTCACTGGTAAGTCAGTCACGGTATTTCTCCCTTGTATGTGGTTGTATTCGGTCACTATGTGGTCTGGTCACGGTGTGGTGGTATTTCTCCCTTGTATGTGGCTGTATTTGTTCAGTGTTTGGTGGTAATATGTGGTCTGGTCACGGTGTGGTGGTATTTCTCCCTTGTATGTGGCTGTATTTGGTCACTGTTTGGTGGTAATATGTTGTCTGATCACTGTGTGGTGGTATTTATTACTTGTATGTGGTTGTATTTGGTCACTATGTGGTGGTAATATGTTGTCTGGTCGCGGTGTGGCGGTATTTCCCCCTTGTATATGGTATTATTGATTTTGGTATAGTGGATTGTGTTGTGTATGGAGGTTACTTTCTCTCTATAAGGGGGAGATTTTTTCCAGTAGAAATTAAATACTTAAACATTTAACCCCTCCCCTCCCTGTCCTGCCCTGTCCTGTGACTATTACACTGCAGTAAATATGCACTTACAGAGATTCTCCAGTGAAAACAAGTAATCACCTTTACTAAGGCCACGTGCACACACTGAGTATTCAGTGAGTTTTTTTACCTCAGTATTTGAAGCCAAAACCAGGAGCAGTAAAATCAGAGAAAAAGTGTGTGAACGTAGCCTAAAGATTAGTGATAACTTATTCATCTGTGTGGACCGATTGCTGGGACCTGCACCGATCGTGCAACTTTTATCCCCCATTACACTGGAGCTCGTGTCCGACTCGACCCCTGATCCATTCATTCCCTCAGTGGCTGCGAGCGCTGCGCTTGTTATTATCTGGCTGCTCCACAGAGGATGAATGGAGCTGCGGTCACACATCCCACCCCACAGAGGATGAATGGAGCTGCAGTCACACACCCCACCCCACAGAGGATGAATGGAACTGCGGTCACACATCCCACCCCACAGAGGATGAATGGAGCTGCTGTCACACACCCCACCCCACAGAAGATGAGTGGAACTGCGGTCACACATCCCACCCCACAGAGGATGAATGGAGCTGCGGTCACACACTCCACCTGCTGCTGCAAAAAGTTCCCCAATCTTCCTATCGGTGCGGTTTCCACTGGTCTGGTTCCACCGATCAATAAGTTATCACCAACCTACCCTGTGGATCGGTGATAACTTGTTTTCACTAAAGACCCCATTACTGCAAACTACTATAATTGTACATCCCAGTTATGATGCACAATATAGATGTGCAGGAGCCGTCTGTGTATACCGTCAAAGCAACACAATAATGGCGATAACACTAATGGGTGTTTATATTTAGCTGTAGGGTGGGCCCCTGGAGTCAATTCTCCTGGTGGGCCCCAGACAGCCCAGTCCACCCCTGGCTATCATGATAGCCACCAGATCGTTAAGGGGTTAAAGATCTCTTACGCATATGCACTACAATACATGGATCTGCTTTGAGCAGGACAGATCAAAGTGCGCCTGCGCAGGACCTCAATGCCAGCTAGTGAGCATGATGTAGGACGCGTCATGCACATGGGCCTCAGAAAAAGGAGGATGGCGATCGCCGCAGAGAGGAAATGCCGGACTAGAGAGAGGAGGCAATGGGTTTGAGATAATGATCAATAACTTTGCTAGCTATTTCATCATCAGCTGACGGTCTCCTTTTTTTCTCAGCTCCAGATCCCCTTGAGTGGAGCCCCAAAAATTGGTCTGTGCGATTTCTTCCTGTAAGCTCCCAAAGTAAGTCTGCCATCTTGTCTTTCTTCTTCCTGCTCCAGCTGTAAGGCTACTTTCACATTTGACAGGATGCAAACCGCATATGACCGGATCCTGTGGATTGAATGTGCAACGCATGCAACCGCAATTGTTATTTTATTGTTATTTTATTGTATGCTTCTACTTTTACTTGTGATGGATGAAGGGGAACACAGAATTTATCGGCTTGCACTGGAGTCAGCTGATCGGGAATAAGCTGAACTCCTGATCTCACAGCCCGCCCACGCTGTGATGGATGCAGGTTAACAGCAATCACTGCCTGCTGCCGATCACGTGTGACCATGTTCGGGCTGTGTGGTCATGAGTTCAGCTGAGTTCAGATCAGCTGACTCCAGTGTCGGCCGATTACTTGTTCTGTGTCCCCCTGCATCCATCGCAGAGTGTGCGGGCTGGAGTTCAACAGAGTTCAGATCAGCTGACCCCAGTGTCGGACGAATTCAGCTGACCTCACAGGCAGCACACGCTGCGATGGATGCAGGGGCACCCAGAACAAGTAATCGGCCAACACTGGAGTCAGCTGATCAGATTACTTGATCTGCTGGCTGTATGGTTAGAAGTAGGGATGAGTGAGCACTAAAATGCTCGGGTTCTCGGTAGCCCATGAGTATTTTTTTTTTTTAAATTCATTAAAAAATAAACAAAAACCCCAAAAACATAACCCTAACTCTAGGGTTAGGGGGTAAAAAAAATAAAATGTGTGGACTCCCGCTGCATTTTCTAATGCTAAGGTAACCCAAGCAGCTACTGGCTGCTAACCCCCACTGCTTATATGACCTTCACTGGCAATGAAAAATCCAGGGAAGCCCTTTTTTTAACGTTTTTTGCGCAAAAACTAAAAAAAAAAAAGACAGCTTCACCCTGTTTTTGTATGCTAGCCAGGTAGAGCAAGTAGGTACGTGCTGCCCCCAACCCCCAGCTGCCTATTTGTACCCGGTTGGGAACCAAAAATACAGGGAAGCCCTTTTTTAATTATTTCATGAATTTCATGAAATAATTAAAAAAAAACAAAAAAACGACATGGGCTTCGCCCAATTTTTGTGATGAGCCAGGTACAAGTAGGCAGCTGGGGATGGGAATACGCAGTGCAGGGTGGACCAAGCTTTCTTGCCCCCCCCGCTTCGAATTGCAGTCAACAGTCGCCCCAGAAAATGGCGCTTTCTTAAAAGCGCTATCTTCTGGCGTTGTATCCAACATCTCTCCCAGCGGGTGGCACGTTGGGTAATAAGGGGTTAATACCAGCTTTGTTTTACCTGCTGGTATAAAGCCTGAGATTGCTAATGTCAGGCCAAGTTTGACCCGGCCATTAAGAATCTCCAATAAAGGGTTAAAAAAAAAGACATCACACAGAAAAAATACTTTATTAGAAATAAATACACAGACACTTTATTAGAAATAAATACACAGACACACTTAGGGACTCCATCTTTATTACTCCCTCTCACCCCTTCACGATCCTGGTCTTCTGTCTGAGAGAGAGGGAGATTTCTGTATTGACCATGCCAAGTTGCTTTCTGGGCATGCTCAGTACAAAAAACAGGATTCTGTCTATCAGGATCCGGCGACTTCCGGTACAGCAGGATCGGGGTCATTGAAATACATTGCAGGTACCACTGCATGTACTAATACAGATGGCCACCTGGTGGCGCTATAATAACACAAAAATCTAATATCACCCATGTAACGCAGCCTAAGCCTCAAAGGCTACCATTACTATTATCGATAGAGCTAACAGCCATGAATCATCGTGATCCGGACTCACCTATAAAGTTCACTTATAACTGGATGTTTTGAGTAGCCCTGACACGCGTTTCTCACCTGGTTTCCTTGCTTGAGGAAAGTATAATGTGCATGTTTTTATATGTGGTGTCTTGGGCGAGATCGTCGCTGTTTGGACGCGTGCAGGGGGTGGGACGCCGCACATAGAGTCCGCCTCATCCGGTCATTCCAGGGGAAGCAGTTAACCCATGCATCCTTCTAAGGAAGCTCCCTCGGCGGGGACTCATGCTGAGGCAGCCACGCACATGCGCATCCAACGAGACCATATTACTACTGCCACCTACTACTGGCAAGTGAAAGGGCACGACCAGGGTGGTAAGAAAATCATCCAAACATAAGGAGAATCAGCGTTAGCCTAAAGAATATGACCATGTATAGTCCTTAAAAGATTTTCTAATGTCCCTATATCATGCAGAGATAAAATTCATATAGTAATATGTGTATATATATATATATATATATATATATATATAAATATATATATATATACACCCCTAGATTCTAAATGGACCTTGTCAATACCACAAATTTTCAATCCTGTGGGACCACAGTCATGGCGCAGCTTGTAATGTCTCTGGATCATCCTCAGGGAATCAAGATCCACAACATCACACACCGCAATTATTCCCTAACATGTTCCCTCGTGCGGATGCGTTTTTCCCTTGATGTAACCCAATATAAATTAGGCTACAGTCACATACTGCATAATAGATAACGTGACTTTTAGTGCATGATTTGTAACTTTTTATTTTATACTCTTTAGGTCCATCCCAAGCTGACAACATCTCTGGGCAGACAAAAGGAAAACAACCAAATTTGGGACTCCCTTTCTCAAAGCGAGATACCACCCTAGGTACGTAATGGTTCTTCACCAGCATATCCTTTAGGCTTTTCCCCCTTCTAACAGGTAAGAGTGGGCGATGAGTAAAACGTCGTTCAAACTCTGGTCGGTCTTCAGTAACGACCAGTGTTTGTTCAAGATCTGCCTGATCGCCCCCCTCTGACTGTTAACTTGGAGATGAAATGTATCTGTGAGGAAAAGAAGGATTTTTGTGTACTCACCGTAAAATCTCTTTCTCTGAGTCTTCATTGGGGGACACAGGACCGTGGGTTATGCTGCTGCTGTCACTAGGAGGCTGACACTAGGTAAACAAAAAAATTTAGCTCCTCCTTAGCAGTATACACCCTGAGCCGGAGGCGTACTCAAATCAGTTTGGTGCACAAGCAGTAGGAGAAGTACAAACACAACCATACCCAAATCCAGGTAACTACTACAATAAAGTCGCCATGCTTAAAGTGGCCGAGGAACATGGACCACTGAAACATTGCAGGCAATAAGTAAATGACAAAAAAACAAAACCATAAACCAAAACCAAGCAGGGTGGGTGCTGTGTCCCCCAGTGAAGACTCAGAGAAAGAGATTTTACAGTGAGTACACAAAAATCCTTCTTTCTCTTTCGTTTTATTGGGGGACACAGGACCGTGGGACGTCCAAAAGCAGTCCCTGGGTGGGAAGAGGCAAGCCCCACGGATAGGAAGGAAACGGCCTCCCTCGGCGGGCTTGCCCAAGATGTGAATGCACCTACCTTGTTCAGGTGTGCTACTGCCGCCTGCAAAACCTATTTCCCAAGACTGGCCTCTGCCGATGCTTGGGTGTGAACCTGGTTGAACCTGGTAAAGGAATGCAGACTAGACCAGGTGGCGGTTCCACGGACCTGGTCGGCCGACGTCTGATGCGTAAACGGCCAAGAGTTTCCCACCGCACGGGTAGAGTGCGCCTTTACTCTCCGAAACGGAGAGCTGTCCTTTATCCCAGAGGTCTTGGAAATGGCGGAACGGATCCATCTGGCAATTGAGGCCCTGGGTACCAGCATGCCCCTCTTGGGTACGGATGGAATGAAGAACAGACCGACCGTCTTACGGGAAGGTGCGGTCCTGGAGGCATAGAGTTTGAGGGCTTGCACCAGGTCCAGAGTATGCAAGGCCCTTTCAAGGCTGTGAGAAGTACCAGGATCGGAGGACAGAGAAGAAAATCTCCTCATTTGGCTGGAACGGTGAGACCGCCCTGGTCAGAAGGGAGGGATCTGGCCGGAGCACCACCTTGTCCTGGTGGAAGACCCGAAAAGGGGTAAGGACCGAAAGATCTTTTAGCTCTGATGATCTTCGTATAGAAGAGATGTCAACGAGGAACACCACTTTCCACAACAGGTGAGAAGGAAAGAATCTCGAAAGGTGCAAATGGTGGACCTTGAAGCGAACCTAGCACTAGCATAAGGTCCCACTGTTCAAGTGGACGACGATACGGCGGAGCTGGATGGACAACTCCCTGAAGGAAGGCCTTGATCCGCGGGCGATAGGCGAGAGTCCTCTGAAACAGAATTGACAGAGCCGACACTTGGCTTTTAAGCGTGGAGAATGTGAGACTTGCATCCAGACCTGACTTGAGGGGCGGGAGAAGGAGAGAGAAGAGATGCTGTGTTCTTCAGACCACCGGAGGAAGAAACGCTCCACGTGCGGTAGTGGATTCTCGCAGAAGATGGCATCCTGACCCTAATCATTGTCTATATTAACTTGTCTGTCGAAAAGCCTGCCTGAGGTATTACCCAGGATACAGGAGCCAGACTGACAAATTTAGGACTTTGAGTTCTGGTGGGAGAGGGAGAGAGAGAAGGCCCTGCCACAGAAGATCAGGATGGTCTGGAAGGCACCCCGGGACGACCTCGTGGGGCTGAATAAGTTCCGCGAACTATGCTATTCTGGGCCACTCTGGAACCATTAGAATAACTGGAAATCCTTCCGCCCTGATGTTCTTGAGAACCTTCGGAATCAGGGGCCGCAGCGGGAAGAAGTACGGGAGCCTGCACTGGGTCCACACGTCGACCCCTAGTGCCAAGTGGTCGCGGTAGCCCGCGATGAACCATGGAAACTGACAGTCGAATCAAGAGGCCATTAGGACCACCTTCGGAGTCCTTTATCTGCCACCGATCTGGTTGAAGCTTTCCCTGTTGAGGGACCATTCGCCTGAAGCGAGACCTTCCTTGCTAGGTAGGCATATTGAATGTACAGCGACAGCAGAACTTCGCCGACTTCCATGGAGGTGATCACAGAGCGGGGGGACTCCATGCAAAATGCTCGAGGGCTCACCGACCTGCTGAGAAAGCTCCGGGACGGGGCGGACCGAGCCGACCTTCTTGGGGACCACAAAGAGGCTGCAGTAAAAACGCTGGAAGAGTTCTGATGGAGGGACTGGTACCGCAACTCCAGAGTGGAGGAGAGATTCCATGAAGGGGAGGAATACGCGAACACGCACGGGAGAACCAGGAGGGAGAGAATGAAAAAACGTCTCGGTGGCATTGAATCAAATCTATTTCGTGGTCTGAGACAATGATCCCTCTGACCTAGGTGTCTGCATCTAAAGGGAGCCAGACATGCTGGGAGCAAGACAGTAGCCCCCCTACTAGTCTGGCACTGCTGCCCGCAGACCGCGAGTCATTTGGAGGAGCGGTGATGAGACCTGGAGGCAGACTTCATGGACTGGAGGGGACGCGAACACCAGGAGGGATTGGTCATGAATGACGGAGCCTTCTTGTCCCTCCGAAGGGAGGATGTTTTCCGAGGATGAGGTGTTCTGGACGTGCTTGGGCTGAACTTAGGGAAGAGGAGTACTCTTTTCTCCCATAGCCTTGAAGATCGACTGGACTAGCCTAGCACCGAAAGGACGCTCCCCTAAGAACGGAAGGGAAGTCAGCTACTTACAGAAGCCGGATCAGCGTTCCAGGTCCTGACCCTGAGGACTCGACAGATGGCCACACTGTTGCAGGGGCCTGGGCCGCGCAATTGGCATACGCCAGGGCTGCATTGAGAAGGTACTCACCAGCGAGTGTGAACTGCGAAGAGATGCTATCCAGTTCCGGAACGGCAGAGACGGCACAGAGTCCGCTGCGCAGAATGTCCGCCCAGGACATCAGTGGCTTTGCAACCCCAACCGAGGCAAAGGCTGGGGAAGGGGAAGTTCCCGCTGGTTCGAAGGCAAAACGGGCCCACCTGTGAATGGTACGATCCGTGGAGTCCCTGAGAGACGCACTGTTAGGGGTGAGAAGTCAGGCAGGATCTGGCGGGCTGACCACAGGGAAGCCTGCCCATTCTTCTTGGAGCCCTTCAGAGAAGGGATAATGTAAAATAATGGACTTACTGCTGGTACATACCGTGACCGGCTGTTGCCTGTGGTTGCTCCGTAGCTCAGTGAACTCTGAATGTCCACTGAATGCGTTATGGACTCGCCTCGTCCGCTTAAAGGAGACTTGGGTGCTCTGAGAAGAGACGGGATCACCTGTATCCTCAGAGTCTGATTCACCGATTCTACCAGGCTATCCACCATGCGCCGAACATCAGCCGACTGCTCGGAATCCAGCAGAGGTGGTACATCTGAGTCATCACCCGATAGGTTGGAGGACTCGCGGGAGGAGAGGAGTCTGGACCTGGGGATGCGGGAGAAGCCTGGGAGGACTCTGAAGACGAGACATGGCAGGTCCGCTTCTGAGCTGTAGCAGAGGACTGTGGGACGAGGCTCACTTACTCCTGAGGAGGCTGCGCTGGGCCTGTGGAGGGCAGACCGAGCGTCGGAAAGAGACGCAGAGCTTGCGCAATGGTCCGAGAAGCCTTAGCGGGGGGAGTCTAGGGACTGAAACAGGGATGCCGACCATTCGGGAGGAGGCGGGAAGCTGGACCCTGCAGGAACGGAGGCTGCGTGGCAGCATCTGAGGCATTGATGGCAGTGTCCTGTTGGTGCTGCGGGTCTGCAGAGCAGCCTGGGCATAGCGGGACATCCTGACCTAGAGGGAATTCACCAAGGGAAGGGGACCTATTTGGATCGGGCGGACCAGGATTATGTAAAGGTACTCTCGCTGGGGCTGCTAGGCAGGAGAACAACTAAACTGTCGCTAACCAGTGAAAGTTATCTAGCGAGGGTTATCTCCATAGGAGCAGAGGGTACCCAGGTCCTGTGCGCTGCCCACCAGTCCAGAGAGAGAAATCCAGGTCACATCGAAGCCAGGAGGTAAAGAACAGCGCGCTGCTGCCTCATACGTAGAAAAAGGGGTTGAGGCCCCACGGTTATATGCTCTAAAGGGGGTTGTGTGGTGGAACACTTATCAAATTTGTTTGCCAGAGCAGTAGCTTTCTCCCAAGGGCGATTCTGATATTATAGTTCATGCCCGGTTCTGTCTATTTAAACTCCTGAGAAAAACTGGATCAGAACTAGGAAGCCATCATTAGAGCAATAAGGGGGGGGCAAGGACTCCCACACCTCTACAAGACAAATACTAACTCCGCTTTCTGCTTATAGTAATGAAATGGTATATATCATTAGTTCTAACTGAGCTTGATCTAGATGTAGAAAATGTATCTCACTTGCTCATGAGTTTTATGATCCTGTTAGCATGCCAGCCTGTTTGTTATTACAAGTCATTGCCTCTTTCTGTCTCAAGTTAACTGATTGATAGCATAATGAGCTAAATTGACCCACATCTAAGCACAAACCTTCCTATATAAGTAAACCTTGCTAAGGGGAAGCATTTATCATTATTATTATAAGACAATGTACACTCTGCCTTGCATCCACATAAAGTGACAGATTAAAGCTAATCTACCTGTGTAACAAAGCTTATAGTTCTCAAGACCTCATCATACAAAATGAGGCCATTGCAAAAGTACCTAGAAGCAACTCTGCTAATAGATAAGCTGGGCTACACAGGCAGACTGGGAGGCAGAACAAGATGGTGAAGAGAAGCTGGAGTTGGCTGGGGGAGGGGCCGTATGAGGGCGGGAAACAGGGCATCCACCGCCCACACTGTGATGCCTGGAGGCTGAGCGGTGGGCGGAGTCGGGGGCGGAACGGCCGGCAAGCCAATACCGTTGCAGCGGGGGGCGTGGCTGGGACGCAGGGAGACTAGGCCGAGACCGGGGCCTAAATTTTCAGCCGCCCGAGGGGGAGAAGGTAGGGGAGAGACTGTCCTACCTGACATCTGCGGTGCCGCTCCAGGGATGGTCCGGTGTGCAGGCAGTGGGCTTTGCACTTGCCTGTGTCCAGCGCACACCTGAAGGTAAGGCTGTGGGCTTCAGGGACGCGGGGAGAGGTGTCTGGAGAGGCAGAGAGGTGGACGCCTGATGGAGGGAAGAAGCTCTTCTGCAACTGTAGGCAGCGATGTGGGCCCCATCCGAAAAGGTGAAAACGCTGCGGGGGTCCAACCTCTGTAGCTTGTCCCTGTGCGCCCTTTGGAGTAATACCACAGGGTGGATCAGGGGTGCCCATGTAGGATCTGCCCCACATGCACTCCCGGGAGTGGTACCACGGGAATGGACAGGGGAGAGGGCCCGACATCTCAAACCTCTGCGACCCTGGGGAGTAGTACCCAAAGGGCTGGAGGGAATGAGGGTGAACATAGGCGACACCTGCAGAAACAGAGAAAAAGGAGAATGAGAGCGATGAGCGTCGCCGAAAAAAATGACAAATACGCAAGAAAAATGTGGCTGAGGGGGGCCGAGATGGCCCACATCAGCCTCCTACGACACTAAGCAAAAACTGATTTGAGTCCGCCTCCGGCTCAGGGTGTATATATGGAGGAGCTAACTTTTTTTGTCTACTTAGTGTCAGCCTCCTAGTGACAGCAGCAGCATAACCCACGGTCCTGTGTCCCCCAATGAAACGAAAGAGAAAAGATTCTTCCCTCTTACTTGTTGATAATAATTGTACCCGTGGAGTACCCTTTTCTGTCTGGTACCCCATTTTTATATTATAGTCCAGAAAATCAATTGCCTCCCGATCTGCCTTATAGGTTAGTTTGATGTTATATGGGTTATTGTTCAACCAAGTCATGAAGCTCTGCAGTTCAGGACCGGTACTTCTCCAGATAATAAAGATGTCATCTATCTTACCACCTAGATGTAAAATTAATAGATTAGGGATAAGCCAAATGGACGACAATGTTTTAATTTTGTTACATACATTTTTCCTTCC
>NW_027444784.1:0-17177 GCF_048569485.1 Anomaloglossus baeobatrachus | reverse complement strand
CATACGCTTCTTATGAAGCCAGTCCTTTGTTGCCCTGGTTGTGTGCTTGGGATCATTATCATGCTGAAAGATCCAGCCACGTTTCATCTTCAATGCCCTTGCTCATGGAAGGAGGTTTGCACTCAAAATCTCACGATACATGGCCCCATTCATTCTTTCATGTACACGGATCAGTCGTCTTGGTTCCTTTGCAGAGAAATAGCCCCATAGCAGGATGTTGCCACCCCCATGCTTCACAGTAGGTATGGTGTTCTTTGGATGCAACTTAGCATTCTGTCTCCTCCAAACATGACGAGATGTGTTTCTACCAAACAGTTCTACTTTGGTTTCATCAGACCATACGACAATCTCCCAATACTCTTCTGGATAATCCAAATGCTCTCTAGCAAACTTCAGACGGGGCCGGACATGTACTGACTTAAGGGTTACCAAGTTACCATGTACTGGCTTAAGTAGAACACGTCTAGCACTGCAGGATCTGGGTCCTTGGCAGCGTAGTGTGTTACTGATGGTAGCCTTTGTTACTGTGGTCCCAGCTCTATGCCGGTCATTTACTAGGTCCCCCCGTGTGGTTCTGGGATTTTTGCTCACCGTTCTTGTGATCATTTTGATCCAATGGGGGTGAAATCATGCGTGGAACCCCAGATCATAGGAGATTATTAGTTGTCTTGTGTCTTCTATTTTCTTATTATTGTTCTTACAGTTTATTTCATCACACCAAGCTGCTTGCCTATTGCAGATTCAGTCTTCCCAGCCTGGTGCAGGGCTACAATTTTGTTTCTGGTGTCCTGCGACAGCTCTTTGGTCTTCACCATAGTGGAGTTTGGAGTGTGACTGTTTGAGGTTGTGGACAGGAGTCTTTATACTGATAACAAGTTCACACAGGGGCCATTACTACAGGTAATGAGTGGAGGACAGAGGAGCCTCTTACAGAAGAAGTTACAGGTCTGTGAGAGACAGAAATCTCGCATGTTTTTAGATGACAAAATACTTATTTTCCACCATAATGTGCAATACAAATCTTCCGAAATCAGAGGCGGTGATTTTCTGGATTTTCCCATTGTGTCTCTCATAGTTGTGGTCACCTCTGATGTCAATTACAGGCAAATCTCATCTTTATAACTGGGAGAACTTGCACAATTGAGGCCTGACTATATACTTTTTTCCCCCACTGTATCCCTATGAGAGCTTGTGTGCTGTAAGCTCCCCCTAGTGGTGACTGCAGGTAGAATGTATAATGTATCTGTATGGGAGCTGTATACACTGTGTGCTGAGCTCCTCCTAGTGGTGATTGCAGGTAGAATGTATCTCTATGGAAGCTGTATACACTGTGTGCTGTGAACTCCTCCTAGTGGTGACTGGAGGTAGAATATATAATGTATCTGTATGGGAGCTGTATACACTGTGTGCTGAGCTCCTCCTAGTGGTGATTGCAGGTAGAATGTATCTCTATGGAAGCTGTATACATCTATGTGCTGTAAACTCCTCCTAGTGGTGACTGGAGGTAGAATGTATAATGTATGTCTATGGTAGCTGTATACACTGTGTGCTGTGAACTCCTCCTAGTGGTGACTGCAGGTAGAATGTATAATGTATCTCTATGGGAGCTGTATACACTGTATGCTGTGAGCTCCCCCTAGTGGTGACTGCAGGTAGAATGTATCTCTATGGGAGCTGTATACACTGTGTGCTGAGCTCCTCCTAGTGGTGATTGCAGGTAGAATGTATCTATCGGGGCTGTAAACAGCTATGTGCTGTGAACTCCTCCTAGTGGTGACTGCAGGTAGAATGTATAATGTATCTCTATGTGAGCTGTATACACTGTGTGCTGTGAACGCCTCCTAGTGGTGACTGGAGGTAGAATGTATAATGTATCTCTATGGGAGCTGTATACACTGTGTGCTGTGATCTCCCCCTAGTGGTGACTGCAGGTAGAATGTATAGTGTATCTCTATTGGAGCTGTATACACTGTGTGCTGAGCTCCTCCTAGTGGTGATTGCAGGTAGAATGTATCTCTATGGGGGCTATAAACATCTATGTACTGTGAACTCCTCCTAGTGGTGACTGGAGGTAGAATGTGTAATGTATCTCTATGGGAGCTGTATACACTGTGCTGTGAGCTCCCCCTAGTGGTGACTGCAGGTAGAATGTACCTCTATGGGAGCTGTATACACTGTGTGCTGTGAACTTCCCCCTAGTAGTGACTGCAGGTAGAATGTACCTCTATGGGAGCTGTATACACTGTGTGCTGTGAGCTCCTCCTAGTGGTGACAGCATGTAGAATGTATAATATATCTCTATGGAAGCTGTATACACTTGTGTGCTGAGACCTACCCCTAGTGGTGACTGCAGGTAGAATGTATAATGTATCTCTATGGGAGCTGTATACACTGTGTGCTGTGAGCTCCTCCTAGTGGTGACAGCAGGTAGAATGTATAATATAGCTCTATGGGAGCTGTATACACTGTGTGCTGTGAGCTCCTCCTAGTGGTGACAGCATGTAGAATGTATAATATATCTCTATGGAAGCTGTATACACTTGTGTGCTGAGAGCTACCCCTAGTGGTGACTGCAGGTAGAATGTATAATGTATCTCTATGAGAGCTGTATACACTGTGTGCTGAGAGCTACCCCTAGTGGTGACTACAGGTAGAATGTATAATGTATCTCTATGGGAGCTGTATACACTGTGTGCTGAGAGCTACCCCTAGTGGTGACTACAGGTAGAATGTATAATGTATCTCTATGGGGGCTGTATACACTGTGTGCTGAGAGCTACCCCTAGTGGTGACTACAGGTAGAATGTATAATGTATCTCTATGGGGGCTGTATACACTGTGTGCTGAGAGCTACCCCTAGTGGTGACTACAGGTAGAATGTATAATGTACACTACAGTTGAAAAGTTTGAACTCCCCCAGACAATTTTGTCTTTTCCATGAATATCCTAATGTTATTTACCAGATGAGCTGTACAATGAATAGAGAATCTCGTGCAGACAGTGACGAGGGGAGAAATAATGATTTTTACGTGAAATAATAATTTTTTCTTCACACTTGGCTTTCGGCACAGATCGCTCCTTTGCACAATTCCAGCTTTGCAGATCTTTGGCCTTGTAGCTGGTAATGTGCGGAGGTAATCTGGAGATATTTCGCCCCATGCTTCCCCCCTCCACAAGTTGGATTGGTGATGGGCAGTTTTTGGCACCATACGGTGAAGCTGCTCCCACAACAGCTCTATAGGGTTGAGGTCTGGTGACTGGGCCCCTCTATTACAGATAGATACCAGCTGCTGCTTCTTCCCTAAATAGCTCATGCATAATTTGGAGGTGGCTTTGGGTCATTGTCCTGTTGTGGGATGAAATTGGCTCCAATCAAGCGCTGTCCACAGGGTATGGCATGGCGTTGTAAAATGGAGTGATAGCCTTTCTTATCAAAATCCCCTTTACATTGTACAAATCTCCCACTTTACCAGCACCAAAGCAACCCCAGACCATCACATTACCTCCACCATGCTTGACAGAAGGCGTTAGGCAGTCTTCCAGCATCTTTTCAGCTGTTCTGCGTCTCACAAATGTTCTTCTGTGTGATCCAAACACCTCAGACTTGGATTCCTCTGTCCATAACACTTTTCTCCAATCTTCCTCTGTCCAATGTCTGTTCTTTTGCCCATATTAATCTTTCCCTTTTATTAGCCAGTCTCAGATATGGCTTTTTCTTTGCCCCTCTGCCCTGAAGGCCAGCATCCCGGAGTCGCCTCTTCACTGTAGACGGTGACACTGGTGTTTTGCGGGTCCTATGTAATGAAGTTGCAGGTGAGGACCTGTGAGGCGTGGATTTCTTACACTAGAGACTGTAATGTACGTGTCTTGTTGCTCAGTTGTGCAGTGCGGCCTCCACTTCTCTCTACTCTAGTTACAGCCTGTTTGTGCTCTCCTCAGTTGTGCAGCGCGGCCTCCACTTCTCTCTACTTTGGTTACAGCCTGTTTGTGCTCTCCTCAGTTGTGCAGCGCGGCCTGCACTTCCCTCTACTCTGGTTACAGCCTGTTTGTGCTCTCCTCAGTTGTGCAGCGCGGCCTCCACTTCTCTCTACTCTGGTTACAGCGTGTTTGTGCTCTCCTCAGTTGTGCAGCGCGGCCTCCACTTCTCTCTACTCTGGTTACAGCCTGTTTGTGCTCTCCTCAGTTGTGCAGCGCGGCCTCCACTTCTCTCTACTCTGGTTACAGCCTGTTTGTGCTCTCCTCAGTTGTGCAGCGCGGCCTCCACTTCTCTCTACTCTGGTTACAGCCTGTTTGTGCTCTCCTCAGTTGTGCAGCGCGGCCTCCACTTCTCTCTACTCTGGTTACAGCCTGTTTGTGCTCTCCTCAGTTGTGCAGCGCGGCCTCTTCTCTCTACTCTGGGTACAGCCTGTTTGTGCTCTCCTCAGTTGTGCAGCGTGGCCTCCACTTCTCTCTACTCTGCTTACAGCCTGTTTGTGCTCACCTCAGTTGTGCAGCGCGGTCTCCACTTCTCTCTACTCTGGTTACAGCCTGTTTGTGCTCTCCTCAGTTGTGCAGCGCGGCCTCCACTTCTCTCTACTCTGGTTACAGCCTGTTTGTGCTCTCCTCAGTTGTGCAGCGCGGTCTCCACTTCTCTCTACTCTGGTTACAGCCTGTTTGTGCTCTCCTCAGTTGTGCAGCGCGGCCTCCACTTCTCTCTACTCTGGTTACAGCCTGTTTGTGCTCTCCTCAGTTGTGCAGCGCGGCCTCCACTTCTCTCTACTCTGGTTACAGCCTGTTTGTGCTCTCCTCAGTTGTGCAGCGCGGCCCGCACTTCTCTCCACTCTGGTTAGAGCCTGTTTGTGCTCTCCTCAGTTGTGCAGCGCGGCCTCCACTTCTCTCTACTCTGGTTACAGCCTGTTTGTGCTCTCCTCAGTTGTGCAGCGCGGCCTCCACTTCTCTCTACTCTGGTTACAGCATGTTTGTGCTCTCCTCAGTTCTGCAGCGCGGCCTCCACTTCTCTCTACTCTGGTTGCAGCCTGTTTGTGCTCTCCTCAGTTGTGCAGCGCGGCCTCCACTTCTCTCTACTCTGGTTACAGCCTGTTTGTGCTCTCCTCAGTTGTGCAGCGCGGCCTCCACTTCTCTCTACTCTGGTTACAGCCTGTTTGTGCTCTCCTCTGAAGGGAGTAGTGCACACCGCTGTAGGAAATGTTCAGTTTCTTGGCAATTTCTCGCATGGAATATCCTTCATTTCTAAGAACATGAATAGACGGTCGCGTGTCACATGAAAGTTCTCTTTTTCTGGCCATTTTGAGAGTTTAATGGAACCAAGAAATGTAATGCTCCAGATTCTCAACCAGCTCAAAGGAAGGTCAGTTATAGCTTCTCTAATCAGCAAAACTGTTTTCAGCTGCGCTAACATACTTGCACAAGGGATTTCTAAACATCCATTAGCCTTCTAACACAGTTAGTAAACACAATGTACCATTAGACACTGGAGCGGTGGTTGTTGGAAATGGGCATCTATACACCTATGTAGATATTGCATTAAACACCAGACGTCTGCAGCGAGAATAGTCATTTACCACGTTACACTGTATAGAGGGGATTTCTGTGTAATGTAATGTTAGGTTCATTGAAAAAAATAAGGAAATATCAAAGTGACCCTAAACTTTTGAACTGTAGTGTCTTTATGGGGGCTGTATACACTGTGTGCTGTGAGCTCCTCCTAGTGGTGACTGCAGGTAGAATGTATAATATATCTCTATGGGAGCTGTATACACTGTGTGCTGTGAGCTCCCCCTAGTGGTGACTGCAGGTAGAATGTATAATGTAGCTCTATGGGAGCTGTATACACTGTGTGCTGTGAGCTCCTCCTAGTGGTGACTGCAGGTAGAATGTATAATATATCTCTATGGGAGCTGTATACACTGTGTGCTGTGAGCTCCTCCTAGTGGTGACTGCAGGTAGAATGTATAATGTATCTCTATGGGAGCTGTACACACTGTGTGCTGTGAGGTCCCCCTAGTGGTGACTGCAGGTAGAATGTATAATATATCTCTATGGGAGCTGTATACACTGTGTGCTGTGAGCTACTCCTAGTGGTGACTGCAGGTAGAATGTATAATGTATCTCTATGGGAGCTGTATACACTGTGTGCTGTGAACTCCTCCTAGTGGTGAGTGCAGGTAGAATGTATAATGTATCTCTATGGGAGCTGTATACACTGTGTGCTGTGAGCTCCCCCTAGTGGTGACTGCAGGTAGAATGTATAATGTATCTCTATGGGAGCTGTATACACTGTGTGCTGTGAGCTACTCCTAGTGGTGACTGCAGGTAGAATGTATAATGTATCTCTATGGGAGCTGTATACACTGTGTGCTGTGAGCTACTCCTAGTGGTGACTGCAGGTAGAATGTATAATGTATCTCTATGGGGGCTGTATACACTGTGTGCTGTGAGCTACTCCTAGTGGTGACTGCAGGTAGAATGTATAATATATCTCTATGGGAGCTGTATACACTGTGTGCTGTGAACTCCTCCTAGTGGTGACTGCAGGTAGAATGTATAATGTATCTCTATGGGAGCTGTATACACTGTGTGCTGTGAGCTCCCCCTAGTGGTGACTGCAGGTAGAATGTATAATATATCTCTATGGGAGCTGTATACACTGTGTGCTGTGAACTCCTCCTAGTGGTGAGTGCAGGTAGAATGTATAATGTATCTCTATGGGAGCTGTATACACTGTGTGCTGTGAGCTACTCCTAGTGGTGACTGCAGGTAAAATGTATAATGTATCTCTATGGGAGCTGTATACACTGTGTGCTGTGAGCTACTCCTAGTGGTGACTGCAGGTAGAATGTATAATGTATCTCTATGGGAGCTGTATACACTGTGTGCTGTGAGCTCCTCCTAGTGGTGACTGCAGGTAGAATATATAGTGTCTCTCTATGGGAGCTGTATACACTGTGTGCTCTGAGCTCCCCCTAGTGGTGAGTGCAGGTAGAATGTATCTCTATGGGAGCTGTATACACTGTGTGCTGTGAGCTCCCCCTAGTGGTGACTGGAGGTAGAATATATAGTGTATCTCTTTGGGAGCTGTATACACTGTGTGCTGTGAGCTGGCAGTGAGGCTATTTGGTGGTTGGTGGTTTTGGT
This sequence comes from Anomaloglossus baeobatrachus, assembly GCF_048569485.1. Taxonomy (NCBI): domain Eukaryota; kingdom Metazoa; phylum Chordata; class Amphibia; order Anura; family Aromobatidae; genus Anomaloglossus; species Anomaloglossus baeobatrachus. The sequence goes on along the minus strand of NW_027444784.1, from coordinate 10,043 downwards.
AGGGGTGGATATTGGATGGCTTGCGCCTGGCCATTGACCCCGCTCCTCTCTCCCCTCCAGTGGTTGCACAGATGCAAGACTAGAATTTCTAATATTTTATTTAAAAAAAATGCACAGAAATAAAATATTTTTCATTTCCTTCCGAGCAACGTGAGATACACAGGACAGGAGCCGGATGCGGCTTACGAGCCATTGGTGCTCCCGACTGTGCCGTATGTATCCACATCACTATCACTATGGGGGAGGGGCTTAGTGCTGAACGATGACCTCAGCCCCGCCACCAGTCATTCTAGGCAGCAGGCACCACGGGGGGAGGGGCTTCCGCGCACCATGCTCCTCCCCCACCACCTTCATTTCCAGGTAGAGGGACATCTTTAGAATTCATTGGTGCAGAACGTCTACATGATATATTTAGGGATACAAGGTGCTTGTCGTACTCAGATCATGGCCGACGTTTCTCACCATCACATTATTTACATGATTCTTCAGACTAAAACACTAAATTTCTACAAGTGATTCCATGATACAAAAATATATTACAGATATGCAGTCCATATAGCGGCATCCTCAGGGGCGGTGCACATCTGCAGAGCGCTGATGGCGGCATCCTCAGGGGCGGTGCACATCTGCAGGGCGCTGATGGCAGCATCCTCAGGGGCGGTGCACATCTGCAGAGCGCTGATGGCAGGATCCTCAGGGGCGGTGCACATCTGCAGATCACTGATGGCAGCATCCTCAGGGGCGGTGCACATCTGCAGGGCGCTGATGGCAGCATCCTCAGGGGCGGTGCACATCTGCAGAGCGCTGATGGCAGGATCCTCAGGGGCGGTGCACATCTGCAGATCACTGATGGCAGCATCCTCAGGGGCGGTGCACATCTGCAGGGCGCTGATGGCAGCATCCTCAGGGGCGGTGCACATCTGCAGATCACTGATGGCAGCATCCTCAGGGGCGGTGCACATATGCAGATCACTGATGGCAGCATCCTCAGGGGCGGTGCACATCTGCAGATCACTGATGGCAGCATCCTCAGGGGCGGTGCACATCTGCAGAGCGCTGATGGCAGCATCCTCAGGGGCGGTGCACATCTGCAGGGCACTGATGGCAGCATCCTCAGGGGCGGTGCACATCTGCAGATCACTGATGGCAGCATCCTCAGGGGCGGTGCACATCTGCAGAGCACTGATGGCAGCATCCTCAGGGGCGGTGCACATCTGCAGAGCACTGATGGCAGCATCCTCAGTGGCGGTGCACATCGGCAGGGCTCTGATGGCAGCATCCTCAGGGGCGGTGCACATCGGCAGGGCTCTGATGGCAGCATCCTCAGGGGCGGTGCACATCTGCAGGGCTCTGATGGCAGCATCCTCAGGGGCGGTGCACATATGCAGAGCGCTGATGGCAGCATCCTCAGGGGCGGTGCACATCGGCAGGGCTCTGATGGCAGCATCCTCAGGGGCGGTGCACATCTGCAGGGCTCTGATGGCAGCATCCTCAGGGGCGGTGCACATATGCAGAGCGCTGATGGCAGCATCCTCAGGGGCGGTGCACATCTGCAGGGCGCTGATGGCAACATCCTCAGGGGCGGTGCACATCTGCAGGGCTCAGATGGCAGCATCCTCAGGGGCGGTGCACATCTGCAGGGCTCAGATGGCAGCATCCTCAGGGGCGGTGCACATCTGCAGGGCTCAGATGGCAGCATCCTCAGGGGCGGTGCACATCTGCAGGGCTCAGATGGCAGCATCCTCAGGGGCGGTGCACATCTGCAGGGCTCTGATGGCAGCATCCTCAGGGGCGGTGCACATCTGCAGGGCTCTGATGGCAGCATCCTCAGGGGCAGGGCGCTGATGGCAGCATCCTCAGGGGCGGTGCACATCTGCAGGGCGCTGATGGCAGCATCCTCAGGGGCGGTGCACATCTGCAGAGCACTGATGGCAGCATCCTCAGGGGCGGTGCACATCTGCAGAGCACTGATGATATTCTCTGGGGCAGGCCATATCTTCAGGGCACTGATGGCGGTATCCTCAAGGGTAAGTTGTATCTGCAGCGCGTTAATGGCATCTTCATGATAGGCCATATCTGCAAGGCGCTGATGGCGGCATCTCTAGGAGCAATTCATATCTGCAAGAGGCTGATGGCGGCATCCTCAGGGTTCGCCACACTGTAGGGCACTAATGGTGGCATCCTCAGGGGTGGTCAATATCTGCAGGGCACTGATGGCGGCATCCTCTGAAGTTGACCACATCTCACAACGCAGTTTCTAACTTTGGCGCAGGTTATGGGTTTCCTATTGGTCATTTCCATTGCTTACAGTTGGGGGGTTGGGTCATGTGACCGAGTGACAGCTTCAGTCTTAACGTGTCACACACATTATAGCAGACAAGACAGCAGTCGCCATGCACGGGACAAAGCGGACAATACCCCACGACACGCGGACAATCACTGGAGAAGGAGGGGTCAGGACGCTGCGCTCTGCTGCCGTCATCATCCACTCCTAGGGAACGGCTCTGCAAGGAAAGAACGCCAAGCATCAGTACAGAACAGTCCCAGCATGCAAAGGGGCAGACAACCTGTTCTCCTCTCACAGCACCGCCTCCGATTATAGGGCAGGCATCTCTGATACACTGCGCCCCCTCTGTCCCGCACTCGGCCCCATTGCGCCCCCTCTGTCCCGCACTCGGCCCCATTGCGCCCCCTCTGACCCGCACTCGGCCCCATTGCGCCCCCTCTGTCCCGCACTCGGCCCCATTGCGCCCCCTCTGACCCGCACTCGGCCCCATTGCGCCTCCTCTGTCCCGCACTCGGCCCCATTGCGCCCCCTCTGACCCGCACTCGGCCCCATTGCGCCCCCTCTGTCCCGCACTCGGCCCCATTGCGCCCCCTCTGTCCCGCACTCGGCCCCATTGCGCCCCCTCTGACCCGCACTCGGCCCCATTGCGCCCCCTCTGACCCGCACTCGGCCCCATTGCGCCCCCTCTGACCCGCACTCGGCCCCATTGCGCCCCCTCTGACCCGCACTCGGCCCCATTGCCCCCCCTCTGACCCGCACTCGGCCCCATTGCGCCCCCTCTGACCCGCACTCGGCCCCATTGCGCCCCCTCTGACCCGCACTCGGCCCCATTGCGCCCCCTCTGTCCCGCACTCGGCCCCATTGCGCCCCCTCTGTCCCGCACTCGGCCCCATTGCGCCCCCTCTGACCCGCACTCGGCCCCATTGCGCCCCCTCTGACCCGCACTCGGCCCCATTGCGCCCCCTCTGTCCCGCACTCGGCCCCATTGCGCCCCCTCTGACCCGCACTCGGCCCCATTGCGCCCCCTCTGACCCGCACTCGGCCCCATTGCGCCCCCTCTGACCCGCACTCGGCCCCATTGCGCCCCCTCTGACCCGCACTCGGCCCCATTGCGCCCCCTCTGTCCCGCACTCGGCCCCATTGCGCCCCCTCTGACCCGCACTCGGCCCCATTGCGCCCCCTCTGACCCGCACTCGGCCCCATTGCGCCCCCTCTGTCCCGCACTCGGCCCCATTGCGCCCCCTCTGACCCGCACTCGGCCCCATTGCGCCCCCTCTGACCCGCACTCGGCCCCATTGCGCCCCCTCTGTCCCGCACTCGGCCCCATTGCGCCCCCTCTGACCCGCACTCGGCCCCATTGCGCCCCCTCTGACCCGCACTCGGCCCCATTGCGCCCCCTCTGACCCGCACTCGGCCCCATTGCGCCCCCTCTGACCCGCACTCGGCCCCATTGCGCCCCCTCTGACCCGCACTCGGCCCCATTGCGCCCCCTCTGACCCGCAATCGGCCCCATTGCGCCCCCTCTGTCCTGCCACTTACAGTCATATGATAACAATGTCCTACAAACCAAAGATTAAAAGAAATGATTGGCCTAGTCTCCGATGGAAGTAGTGATCCTATAACTACAGTCTCTGTGTATCAAGGAGAAAAGGATCAAACATGGGGAAATCAGCAGAGAGGCCCAAGATTACTGTGAGGAAATAGGGATATATTCTGATCTATTAAGCCATATTCCTATAGCCGCCATCTTGTCAAGGTAGGACCATATCTCCGTGTGTGTGACTGGGCCTTAAGGCCTAAGGAAGCTTCAATCAGTATGCTAATTAACTTGAGGAAATTAGATGAGATGGTTAGGCCTGAGAACAGTAAGGGAAAGGAAGACCCAGAAAGTGTAAAACTCAAGGTGTCAAAATCCAATTAGGACAGCCCTTGATCCAGCACACCCCCTGCGGAGTGAATTGTCCTACACCGGAGGTGGGAGGGAAGCTCCAGGTTTATAACCTAACTTCAAAGGTCTCCTCCAGACGATTCGGAACCCTCAGTAGAGTTTCGATATTGGGGGGGGTACATCGCCCCCACAGACAAGACAGGCACATTTTCACATTTCTGAGGGACAGATGCACGTAACACATTTTGGCAAACCTGTATGATGTGCGTAGCCCTCAATAATTAATAACTGGCCACAGGAAGCCCGCAGAACCCTCATATTTTCTATCAAAACGGAGATCAATTCACGACCATCAAAACTAGGGTCATATCTTGTGTGTGAGATGTTCAGGGGCAGAGTTACGCTGGGAAATATAACGCTAGGTTATTCTCAGCTAAAAGCAGGGGGAGGGAATTTCCAGCCAGGATGATGTCACGAGGGGGAGGGAATTTCCAGCCAGGATGATATCACGAGGGGGAGGGAATTTCCAGCCAGGATGATATCACGAGGGGGAGGGAATTACCAGCCAGGATGATGTCACGAGGGGGGGAGGGAATTACCAGCCAGGATGATGTCACGAGGGGGGGAGGGAATTACCAGCCAGGATGATGTCACGAGGGGGAGGGAATTACCAGCCAGGATGATGTCACGAGGGGGAGGGAATTACCAGCCAGGATGATGTCACGAGGGGGAGGGAATTACCAGCCAGGATGATATCACGAGGGGGAGGGAATTACCAGCCAGGATGATGTCACGAGGGGGAGGGAATTACCAGCCAGGATGATGTCACGAGGGGGAGGGAATTACCAGCCAGGATGATGTCACGAGGGGGAGGGAATTTCCAGCCAGGATGATATCACGAGGGGGAGGGAATTACCAGCCAGGATGATGTCACGAGGGGGGGAGGGAATTACCAGCCAGGATGATGTCACGAGGGGGGGAGGGAATTACCAGCCAGGATGATGTCACGAGGGGGAGGGAATTACCAGCCAGGATGATGTCACGAGGGGGAGGGAATTACCAGCCAGGATGATGTCACGAGGGGGAGGGAATTACCAGCCAGGATGATATCACGAGGGGGAGGGAATTTCCAGCCAGGATGATATCACGAGGGGGAGGGAATTTCCAGCCAGGATGATGTCACGAGGGGGAGGGAATTTCCAGCCAGGATGATGTCACGAGGGGGAGGGAATTTCCAGCCAGGATGATGTCACGAGGGGGAGGGAATTTCCAGCCAGGATGATGTCACGAGGGGGAGGGAATTTCCAGCCAGGATGATGTCACGAGGGGGAGGGAATTTCCAGCCAGGATGATGTCACGAGGGGGAGGGAATTTCCAGCCAGGATGATGTCACGAGGGGGAGGGAATTTCCAGCCAGGATGATGTCACGAGGGGGAGGGAATTTCCATCTAGGATGATGTCACGAGGGGGAGGGAATTTCCAGCCAGGATGATGTCACGAAGGGGAGGGAATTTCCAGCCAGGATGATGTCACGAGGGGGAGGGAATTTCCAGCCAGGATGATGTCACGAGGGGGAGGGAATTTCCAGCCAGGATGATGTCACGAGGGGGAGGGAATTTCCAGCTAGGATGATGTCACGAGGGGGAGGGAATTTCCAGCCAGGATGATGTCACGAGGGGGAGGGAATTTCCAGCCAGGATGATGTCACGAGGGGGAGGGAATTTCCAGCCAGGATGAGGTCACGAAGGGGAGGGAATTTCCAGCCAGGATGATGTCACGAGGGGGAGGGAATTTCCAGCCAGGATGATGTCACGAGGGGGAGGGAATTTCCAGCCAGGATGATGTCACGAGGGGGAGGGAATTTCCAGCTAGGATGATGTCACGAGGGGGAGGGAATTTCCAGCCAGGATGATGTCACGAGGGGGAGGGAATTTCCAGCCAGGATGATGTCACGAGGAGGGGCCGTGTGAGCCCAGATAAAAGCTAAGGGCAGAGGTCCGAGCATTGTATTTCTTCTGGGGGTCATGTGCTTCATTCATGTAGTGGAGGGGATACCTGAAACGTCCCTGGCCCCACACAGTACCCCCCTGCATGGGCCAAACCCTCAACCCTAAGGTAATTGATACGTCTGTATGCCTGCTTGTGACCGCGTCTTATTTGTAAATGTATTCTGACATATACAGTGGTGTTCATAGGTCCTGCACAGGCATAAAGAACACTCTATATGTCACACTTCTGCATCTCTGCAGTGAAGCTGGTGGAGCACGTTTGTGTAATCCCTCATTGGATGCCACTCATTTTTGAATGTCCCGAGTGTATAGATTGTTATGATATGTGCATTTTTGGTTTTGTTTTTTTTACAGCATAGCCATCCCTACCCCAGTGCAGTGTAGAATGTGAACAGGCTTCTAAGTTCAGTACCTTCCAATGCAAGGTCACACAGGCTTAAATGTTACTTTTTAAGCTCTATTATTATTATTATCATGTAATTCAGAGTCCGGGCTTGTGAGGGCGTCTTTAGCGTCTAATACGTTATTGGCCTTTGCATCTCTGTGGCATTGAGTGAAGCTTCTGCAGATGTCACCAGTGATGATGGTTCCAGGCCTGGATCAGAGCCGCAATCAACTCTCTCTTGGTCCTTGGCTGTTTTTTAGATATCTCTATTGATACCTTGTGCCACACATTTTCCATTGGATTGAGGTCTGGGGACTGGGCTGGCCGGTCAGTAGTAGCCTCCTTGTTGTTTTTTTCCGTTACTGTCTTAGCTGTGACAAGGAGCATTATCATCCTGGAGGATATAATTCCCTGATACAGGTGCGGAGCAGAAGGCAGCATTTTATTATTAAGGAGGTATTAACCCTCCACAATATGAAGCCTTCCAACACCATTGGCGGCCATACAGCCCCAGACCATTAGTCATCCGATGTGTCACAGCTCAAACCCTCTGGCTTGTGCTCTTCATGTGGAAACCTTCTCACATAAGACTTGCCATCATTTCCTAAAATGCAGAAAGTGCTTTCATCAGTAAATAGCACTTCTTCCCACTCCTCCTTCCTCCATTGTGAATATTCCAATGCCCCGTTTTCGCCTTTGTATGGCTGTCATCAGTGGCTTCTTTCGGGCCTTGCACCCTGTATGGCTGTCATCAGTGGCTTCTTTCGGGCCTTGCACCCTGTATGGCTGTCATCAGTGGCTTCTTTCGGGCCTTGCACCCCTCAATCCTGCTTCCAAACATATCCTCCTAACACACATAAATAATTGAGCAATGCACATCTCGTGTTTAATGCATATGCCACTCCATAAAGGACTTTCAGAAAAAATTGGAGACAGGAGTTTTAAAGCTGAATATAAAATATAACAACTTTATTAGATATGAAAAGTTAAAAGAATTAAGCAGCAAAAGGACCCTCCAACGCGCGTTTCACGGATTATCGGATGTTAAAAGCTTCTTCAGGGAAGGTATGCCAAATAATGCAGTAGAAGGACCTTAAATAAGCGGTCATGTGACCGCATTGGATCTGCAAGGACCTATCATTTGTGTCCTGGCCAATTTGGTCGCTGCTCCGGCGCACGCGCGCAGCGCGTCCCACATCACACGCCCCCCGGCCATCCAATGGGAGGAGGCGCACAGAATCCACAGTAACCATGGATGCTGAGCGCCCCCGCCCACCAGACGAAAGCCAGAAGGGCGGGCGAGGGGACGCGCGGCGCGCACGCAGGGACCAGAGGGCGGGACACAACCCCCAGCCAGAGTGCGTCTCTCTGCCAGTCGGGCTGCGTTTAACGGCGCATGCGCACCGCGCGGTAAGAATACGCATACGTCACCCGGCCATCCAACGGGGGGAGAAGCATGGAACCCCTGGTGAGAGATATTGGGGCAGCAGTAACAGCGACCAATGTGGCGGAAATAAAAACTATCCCCCGCCACTTTAAGTTGGTTCATGGGTGTAACCCTAAATTTAAGGTAAAGGGGATCGACGTTATCCATTGTGGCATACGAGGGGGCAACGTTAAGAAACTTTTGGCCAACGTGAGATGAAATGGATCACGATATTAGATACAGTGACACCAAAGAGCCTTAGGCTACTTTCACACATCCGGCTTGAGCCCTGCGGCTCAATCCGGCTGTGCAAGCTATGCAACGGATGCGGTGAAAACACCGCATCCTTTGCATAAGTTTTTCCCATGCGGCCCGCCCGGTTTTTGCCGCTTGCGGCATGCTACTGAGCATGCGCAGTGGCAAAAACCGCATGCGGCGGCCGGATGCGGTATTTGCCGCATCGCGCCGCATCCGGCCGCCATAGGCATGCATTGAGAGATGCGCCGCATCGGCCGAATGCGGCGCGATGCGGTTTTTTTTGCCGCACGAAAAAACGTGCCAGGCAACGTTCCATCCGGCCGCCGCATCGGCTAAATCTGCCGCATGCGGCAAAAACCGGATGGAACGCAAGGCCATGCGGCACAATGCGGCACTAATTAAAGTCTATGCAGGAAAATCGCAACCGGCAGCAAAAAAAAAAACGGTTGCGATTTTCCTGCAAAGTGCCGGATTGTGCCGCAGAAGAAAAACCGGAGGTGTGAAAGCAGCCTTAATGAGGCATTGAATTTCGCTCCTTTTCTCTAGTCCTTTTATATAAAATGCACCATTTTCTATCTTTTTATTGTTTGATTTTAATATACGTTTTCTCTTTCCCCTGTTCCCAGTTTCTAGTTACAATGTTTTGCCGTTTTAGGACCTTTGTCTTATTTAAATTGTGTGATGCAAGTTATATTGGATCTGCTATGAACAACTGAATGAGAAAATTCCTCTACCTTCCGTTACATGGATGCACTGCCACTTTAAGAAGATCACATCAAAAAGAAACTATTTTTATTATGCTTAATATGTTTTATGATGTGATATATGTACATTGTTATACTGCCAGAACGTCTATATGCTCATATTCTGGTTCTAGTTCATGTTTGTATTCCTCAGCCATTTGTGTGTCCCGCAAAAAAAAATGGCTGCTGTGCGGTGATTTGTCCGCATCGTCAGCTCGGCATCATTATATGGTAAGGGGGAGGTTGCTGGGGGTCCCTGGTTACCAGGGGCTCCATGCTTCTCCCCCTGCTGGATGGCCGGGTGACGTATGTGTATTCTTACCGTGCGGTGCGCATGCGCCGTTAAACGCAGCCTGACTGAGAGAAGCACTCTGGCTGGGGGTTGTGTCCCACCCTCTGGTCCCTGCTCGCGCGTCCCCTCGCCCGCCCCTCTGGCTTTCATCTGGTGGACGGGGGGCGCTCGGCGTCCATGGTTACTGTGGATTCTGTGCGCCTCCTCCCATTGGATGCCCGGGGGGCGTGTGATGTGGGACGCGCGTGCGCCGGAGCAGCGACCCGATTGGCCAGGACACAAATGATAGGTCCTTGCAGATCCAATGCGGTCACATGACCGCTTATTTAAGGTCCTTCTACTGCATTATTTGGCATACCTTCCCTGAAGAAGCTTTTAACATCCGATAATCCGCGAAACGCGCGTTGGAGGGTCCTTTTGCTGCTGTGAGACGTCCAGACGACCACCCTAGCCATGTGTAAGTCCTAGGACATTATTGTTCATAACCTTATGCTGACTCGTTCTGCTGCCTTCTGCATAGAAATAGTCTGACACTGGTCCGTGGTAACTTAACCTACCCATTATCTTTCTGAGTATGCATTGAGGGCTCATTACTTGTCAGCTATTATAGGATTACATTTCTATTGAGTCCTTTCTTTCTGGACTTTCCATCCCTCGGGTGATTTTGCCTGGGCTTTCTCACTAGCATGTGGGTTTTCACCCATTTTTTTGCACCTTGATGTTGTAATTATATAAACTGAAATTCTTTTAACTTT
>NW_027444783.1:0-17207 GCF_048569485.1 Anomaloglossus baeobatrachus | reverse complement strand
AACTCAAACATTTTTGTTATGTCGGACAACCCCTTTAACTTTTTCTCACAGGAGGGCAGTCGGGAACTGGCCTCCCCGTCCACAAACTGGCAATTTTTCAATTGTCCTCAGCCACTTCCAGCCTTCTTCTTTTCTGAGGTCAACCTCTTTTTACATGCATCAATTGTATTTGGGGACATCGGGCGTCGCCATATCCATGGGTTTCTCATCCGGTCGGCTCCATCCGGGTGCTCCTGCTTCCCCCGGGGTCCTCTCCAAGTACATTTGGTAGACTTTGTCTCCGGTGATGATCACCGAGGGGGCTGCTGCAGCCACTGCAAGGGATGGCGGATGTTCTGCCTGTTTCCGCGCCGGTCATTGGGTTGTCTGGTGCTCCCTCTGTTCTCTCAGGCCCGCCGGAGCCGCTGATCTAGTTGGCTCAGCAGCTACTGCTCTCTGTCGTTTCTCCATGCGCTCCGCCTCGGCCTCCGCAGGCTGTGTCACCCCGACCATGCACCATCCCTTTCGGCATTGCAGCTTTATAAAGGTGACCCTCTCTCCCACATAGAGGGTCCGCAGCCAGGAAAGGAGAGACGGCCTGGTCACCATGGCCCGGTTGACGTAGACCTGGTGACAGGTATACTCCTCCTCGATAAAGCCGTAGCCTTTGGTCCTAGTTGAAAGTGACTTCCCAGCCTGAGGAGCATTGGCAATCGAATTTGTGCCTTTTAGGACCGTCCTTCCAGTCCCGAGCCAATGCATCCGCCTGCATTCTCTCCCTCACAACTGCCTCCTAATCCTGCAGGGTCCAAGCTGTCACCCAGTCACTTGGGGGCAGGGCTGCTGCTGGCACCTGCTCGCGTCAGGGCTCACTGCCAGGTACGTGGCTCATGGGTCTCAGCAGCATGTCTCTCCCCCTGCAGTATTTGGGAGCGGAGGCCTCCAACGGTGCGGCACCAGGTCGGAACCAGGGCACAATCGGTCCTACCTCTTCAAGGCCTGACTCCTCCTCCGACTTCAGCTCCATTTCTTCCAGGGCTGGCATGTCTGGATCATCTGCTGGGGCCTCTGTCTTTTTCTCCGGGGCTCAACCGGCCGCAGGGGCTGCTTCCACATCTTCCGGTTCCGCCATCGTCAGCCTGGCCCAGCAGTGTATTTTTAGTTCAGTGCGGACAAGACCCAGGGCGGGGTGCGCAGTGGCACCCCAGCTGACATAGATGAGTGACTCCGCTCATGAATCTGCCGGAGTTTTGCTCACCAACTGCTCCTGGAGTCATCAGCTGGATAATCCCCGGCAGCTCTCGTGGGTCTCAGGAATTCTCCGTATCTTCCTCACACAACTTTCTTTCTCCTTGACATCTCACAAAATGGCGCCAGCCGACTTAGTGACACACGTTTTGTGTCCTGGGGCCCGCCTCTTCTGGTGCCAGTGGCCTGCTGCGTCACTTGTCCATCTCGCCAGCCGCGCCCATAGCCACGCCCCTCGCTGACACTGGAGGTCACTCACCAGTAGGCGTTTCTTCGGTGACCACACCCCTCTCACCTGGGTGCATTCTGCTCCAGGACGGACCTCATCTTCAGTGCCTCCGCTCTTTATGGCTGCCACTCCTCCGGACCGAGTATGTTTTCGCACCATTGAGCGCTGTCGCCTCCCACGATGGGCAGGGTCTCTCTCCCTCTGGTCACTCGTCACCATCTTGGGGTCCACGCTGTCGTCCGCCATCTTAATTTTCAGTCTCTTTATAACACAGTCCATTCGTGGTGCCTGTTGCAGCCGCTTCGCGTCAGGTGTTCCACAAACCGCACCAGGGATTTTTATTTATTATTATTATTATTATTTATTTATAGAGCACCATTGATTCCATGGTACTGTACATGAGAAGGGGTTACATACAGAACACATATACAAGTTACAGTAGACAGACTAGTACAAAGGGAAAAGGACCCTGCCCTTGCGGGCTTACATTCTATAGGATTTTGGGGAGGAGACAGTAGGTGCGGTGTAGGTTGGGCGGCGGCTCCGCACGTTGGTCAGGCGAATAGCTGTCACTGCTGGGTTCCTCGTCGTGGCAGGTGCTATGGCAGGCAGGATGATGAAGCGGGTCCCTGGTGGATGATGAGGCTTTTATTGGCCGTTGGCACCTAAGCGCAGGGCAGTGGCGCTGGAAAGGTTGAGCCAACACAATCTCTGCTGGTTCAGGGTGTAGTTTACTCACAACTTCAGCTGCCAGCCTGGTCACACTGGTCACTGCCATGATGGGCTCAGGTTAATCCCAGATCCGGTCATGGGTGATCACTGGCATTGTGAAAGGAGAAGGAGAGAGTGAGTGTCCTATTTCTAGGGTGTCCCCCTCAGCAGTTAGGTACCCCTGCTGAGCTCCTGCTCCAACGCTCAGAGCCCAGTAAAATCCAAGTTTTCCAGAGAGATCTTGCCATAACTATGGTCTGGACTCAACTGTGTGAGTGTGTTGCGCCTTCCTCTACCACCAGTGGAACCCACCCCCCAGGTGGCTGGCTTCAGTGATCGGGAAGTCCCATAACCGTTATGACCACCCCCTTACTTGAGATAGATACAACACCTCACTTGAGGTGCAGTACCCTGTGGCGACCTGAACCTCAGGGGTGCCACACTTCCACCACACTCTTCCCTGGAATAAAGTGTCAGCAGTGACTTCTGTGCCCCTGATTGTCTTACTAGTGCAGTGTTGCCCCCAACCCCACCGTGTGCAGTTTTCCTTATGCAATCATTTATCCCCATGTGCCTCCTTCCCCCGTGCGCTGTCTTCCTAGTGCATTGTCACACCCCTATGTGCTGTTGTCTGCCCGCCATTATGCGGCCTTCATTGTGCTTTTTCTTCCCAGTGCGAGGAGCTAAGCGTCCAGACTGGCAGACACCAGTGGCGTCACCTGTGGGGCGACGCTGATGTCCTGTATCGCTGGGTATAATGACACTTCTCATTGCTCAGGACACTGGGGGAGACGCTGCACTAGGAAAACACCCAGGGAGACAGCAGTGACAGCGCTGCACATGAAACAAGTGTCACTGGTAAATCATTGTTTCAGGGAGGGGCAGACGCTGTGGAAGTGACACTGACACTGCTCCCCCCAATGCTTTGAGTATCCCAGCATGCACTGCAGTATTCAGACAAAAAATTAGGTAAGAAAAAAAACAAAGAAGCAGTTAGGGTAGATGGGGAAACGGTAGAACATTTTTACAGCCTAGTATATTAGAAAACAGCTTATATTATGGCACTAAATGTTTCAAAATTCCATGTCTGCTGGTGCGGTTTCTCTTTAAAACAATAAACCGTGCTCTACTCACTCTCCCTGGGTCCAGCACGGACTCTGCCGTTTTTGTTTGCAGCGTTAATGACACGTTGACAACCAGTCAGTGAGCTCAGCATCTTTTCTCACTGCAGACAACAGCAGCCAGCGGCAGAGATTCAGTGCTGGACCAGGGGAGGGTGAGTAAAAAGCTAGTGGTTGTAAAAACCTCTGCATCTGGGTAAGTGGGGGTGCTCTGAAAGTAGAAAACCTTATTAAAGTGGATTCCCAAGGAATTTATAATTATACCCTATCAACAAAATAGGAAACCACTTACTAATAGTGGAAAGTCCAAAGGTTAGTGGACAATGCTTTGGAAAACCCAGACAAAGCAATTAAGGCTGAACATGCACACCCCTGCTCCACTCATTGTCTATGGCACTGGTGAAGATATCTGAGCTCTTTATTGGCGATTTCCAGCAGTCCCATAGGCAATGGGCATTTCCACTATACCTGGACCACTGACATCTTTACACAATAATTCTCTACTCACGACAGATTTAACAGGCAACGTATTTCTTCACATGTCCAGAGGTATGGTGTCCATAATGAGGGATCTAGTGTCCAATGTGGGTATGAGGCCCCTTCATTCTTTCTTTCCTGACTACCGCAGTCCCGCAGGAGCTTGGCTTGGTTCTGAGCAATTGAAGAGTTTTATTAACTCCCTTTCACCACAAACAAACTTTTATAGGCCCTTGATGCCCTTTGAGTCTCTGTGTCTGGGGGGAGAGCCTATGGAAAACACCATTGCCCTGCTGTACAAAATGTTCCAGATTGAGTTGTCTGGACAGGAAGATGATGTCCCTTTCTTCTTAAAATGGGAGGTGGATTTGGGGAGACCCCTCACGCGTGAAGAACGCTCAAAAATATTACCCTTTACCCACAAGTCGTCGCTGGATGTAGCGTCACAGGAGCGGGGCTACAAAATAGTTTCTAGGTGGTATCACTGCCCCTCCAGAATTCATTCCATGTTCCCATCTGTCTCTGAAGAATGCTGGAGATGCGCAAACGATAGAGGCTCATACATCCACATGTGGTGGTCTTGTCCTCTCCTACAATATTTTTGGATAGACGTGTTTGCCCTTCTGAATAAAGTGTCATCCACTAGGTTTGAGCCGACGCCGGTACTGGCTTATCTATCCTTAAGCAATATCTCGATCGCCAACTTCAAGAGAAGTCTGTTAAGGCATTTTTTGACGGGGGCAAGGAGATTAATCCCAAGGTACTGGAGGCAGAACAAAGTGCCCTGGCGGGCTGAACTGGTGGCCGAGATTAACCAGATCTATAGGATGGAGGAGCTGGTCGGCCAGGCGTCGGACTCGGGGGAGCGAGTGTTCAGGCTGTGGGCTGTGGGTGCCGTGGATTATGTACAGAGAGACACCAGACCTGGTAATATGGCTTCAAGCCTCAGTTGGGGGCATGAGACCTCTGTGATTGTCCATTCCATAAAACAAAAGTGCCTGGGGCTGCACACGACCCAGACGAGACATCATCTTGGTCCTTCTTTTCTTTTTCCTCTCCCCCCTACATTTCTTCTTTTCTCATCTTTCTTTCCTCCTTGTACATTTTATGTTATGTTTACATAGTTAGCCCGGATTGCCATCTCAGAGACTTTGTGCATCTACTTTGCCTCCCCTTTCTAAACGAGGCTGCATACATTTTTGCATGGGGGGTGGATTATTGGTCACCCAGTGGGCATCATCTCCAAAACAAAGCTATTACATGGGTGATGATGGTCTGACCTGAAGTGTGTAATCAAAGGAATTATTATGCAAGTAGAAAAGTGTTGTATTACTTATTACCTCCAAGATTTGAGTTATTCTACTCTATATCATATGTTGCCTATCCTATAACTTGTAAACCTGTTCTTTATTTGAATAAAATCTGCTTTACACAAAAAATATACACATATTTGCTATTGCTGCGTTCAGAAATGCCCAATCTATCAAAATATAAAATCAATTAATCTGATCGGTAAAGAGCACAGGGAGAAAAAAAATTCCAAACACCAAAAGTATGTTTTTTGGTCTCTACAACATTTCATTAAAATGCAATTACAGGCGATCAAAACTTCGCATCTACCCAAAAATAGAATAATTAATAACGTTAGTTCAAGACACAAGAAATAAGTGGTTGTTGAGGACCAGATCCCGAAAAATGAGAATGCTACAAGTCATGAAAAATGGCGCAACCCTCCCCCCCCACCACTCAGATAAAAGTAGAACTATACATGTTTGTTATCTACGAACTCGTGCTCACCTAGGGAATCATACTGTCAGGTCAATTATAACATAAAGTGAACACTGTAAGTTAAAAAAAAAACACCGAAAAGCAATTGTGCAATTGCACTTTTTTTTTTTTTGCAATTTCACCGCACTTGGATTTTTTATCAGTCTTCCAATACAACATGGGCAGAATGGTGTTACTCAAAAGTGCAATTCGTCCCGCAAAAAAACCAAGCCCTCATATAGCTATATTGACAAAAAAATACAAAAAGTTATGGCTCTTGGAAGTAGAGGAGGAGAAAAAAAATGGAAAACCGGCGGGTGGTGAAGGGGTTAAAGAGAGCACAGAAAATCCAAAGCAAAATTGGGATAGGCGGACACCGCTAAAGACACGGCCTTACAATTTATATATAAGGGACTGGAGGGAGGTTTAGTTCTGATGGCCATTTTATGAGCTATGAGGCTGCACACAGAAAGGTGAGCAAGATGGCACTTATAAAAATTGTTCTTCATCAAACTCTGTTCTCCCAAATGAAATGTGTTGGAGGAGAGCAGCAGAACCAGCAACATAATTACTGGAAGTGGCCCAGGACAGAAGAGTGGCTTTATTATCGGAAGGGGGCAAGTATGGGGTGGAAGGGCATTATTATAAGTGGGGGCCCAGGACAGGAGGGGGGGAGGGTATTTTAAGAGGGTGCCCAGGAGAGGGCATTATTATATGAAGGGGCCCAAGATGGAGTGTGGGGGGGGCAATATTATAAGAGGGTGCCCAGGACGGGATTCGGGGAGGCATTATTATAAGAGTATCCATGAGAGTAGGGGGCACTATTATAGGGTGGGGGACATTATTATAAGAGGGTGTCCAGGAGAGGAAGGGGCCCAGGACGGAGTGGGGGGACATTATTATCAGTGGGTGCCCAGGAGAGGATGGGGCATTATTATAGAAAGGGGCCCAGTATGGGGTTGGGGGGGTATTATTATAAGAGGGTGCCCAGGAGAGGAAGGAGCCCAGGACGGAGTGGGAGGACATTATTATGAGGGTGCCCAGGAGAGGAGGGGGCATTATTGGAAGGGCCCAGGATGGGTGACAATTACTATATGGGGGAGAATGAGGAATGTTGATTGCTTTATGAGAAGTGGGGATTTTAATCCCTTCACCCCCGGGCGATTTTTCATTTTTGTTTTTTTCTCACCTTCTGAGAGCCATAACTTTATTTTTTTTCCCCATCAGTATTGCCATAGAAGGGCTTATTTTTTTGCGGAACAGTTTGTACTTTTGAATGACCTCATTTATTTTACCATGTAGTGTACTGGAAAACAGGAAAAAAAATCCCAAATGTGGAGAAATTGTGAAAAGAAGGGAATTTTGTTACTTACCGTAAATTCCTTTTCTTCTAGCTCTTATTGGGAGACCCAGACGATTGGGTGTATAGCACTGCCTCCGGAGGCCACACAAAGCAATTACACTAAAAAGTTTAAGGCCCCTCCCCTTCTGGCTATACACCCCCAGTGGGATCACTGGCTCACCAGTTTTAGTGCAAAAGCAAGAAGGAGGAAAGCCAATAACTGGTTTAAACAAATTCACTCCGAGAAACATCGGAGAACTGAAAACCGTTCAACATGAACAACATGTGTACCCGCAAACAAACCAAAAATCCCGAAGGACAACAGGGCGGGTGCTGGGTCTCCCAATAAGAGCTAGAAGAAAAGGAATTTACGGTAAGTAACAAAATTCCCTTCTTCTTCGGCGCTCTATTGGGAGACCCAGACGATTGGGACGTCCAAAAGCTGTCCCTGGGTGGGTAAAGAAATACCTCATGTTAGAGCTGCAAGACAGCCCTCCCCTACGGGGAGGCAACTGCCGCCTGCAGGACTTTTCTACCTAGGCTGGCGTCCGCCGAAGCATAGGTATGCACCTGATAATGTTTGGTGAAAGTGTGCAGACTCGACCAGGTAGCTGCCTGGCACACCTGTTGAGCCGTAGCCTGGTGTCGCAATGCCCAGGACGCACCCACGGCTCTGGTAGAATGGGCCTTTAGCCCTGACGGAACCTGAAGCCCCGCAGAACGGTAGGCTTCAAGAATTGGTTCTTTGATCCATCGAGCCAGGGTGGCCTTAGAAGCCTGCGACCCCTTGCGCTTACCAGCGACAAGGACAAAGAGTGCATCCGAACGGCGCAGGGGCGCTGTGCGGGAAATGTAGATTCTGAGTGCTCTCACCAGATCTAACAAATGTAAATCCTTCTCATACCGATGAACTGCATGAGGACAAAACGAAGGCAAAGAGATATCCTGATTAAGATGAAAAGAGGATACCACCTTCGGGAGAAACTCCTGAATGGGGCGCAGCACTACCTTGTCCTGGTGGAAGACCAGGAAGGGAGCCTTGGATGACAGCGCTGCCAGCTCAGACACTCTCCGAAGAGATGTGATCGCTACCAGAAAAGCCACTTTCTGTGATAGCCTAGAAAGTGAAACCTCCCTCAGAGGCTCGAAGGGCGGCTTCTGGAGGGCAACTAGTACCCTGTTCAGATCCCATGGATCTAACGGTCGCTTGTACGGGGGTACGATATGACAAACCCCCTGCAGGAACGTGCGCACCTTGGAAAGTCGAGCTAGACGCTTCTGAAAAAAGACAGATAGCGCCGAGACTTGCCCTTTAAGGGAGCCGAGCGACAAACCTTTTTCTAACCCAGATTGGAGGAAAGAAAGAAGGATAGGTAATGCAAATGGCCAGGGAGACACTCCCTGAGCAGAGCACCAGGATAAGAATATCCTCCACGTTCTGTGGTAGATCTTAGCAGGCGTGGGCTTCCTAGCCTGTCTCATGGTGGCAACGACCCCTTGGGATAAGCCTGAAGACTCTAGGATCCAGGACTCAATGGCCACGCAGTCAGGTTGAGGGCCGCAGAATTCCGATGGAAAAACGGCCCTTGGGACAGTAAGTCTGGTCGGTCTGGCAGCGCCCACGGTTGGCCGACCGTGAGATGCCACAGATCCGGATACCACGCCCTCCTCGGCCAGTCTGGAGCGACGAGTATGACGCGGCTGCAGTCGGATCTGATCTTGCGTAGCACTCTGGGCAAGAGTGCCAGAGGTGGAAACACATAAGGGAGCCGGAACTGCGACCAATCTTGCACTAGGGCGTCTGCTGCTAGAGCTCTTTGATCGCGAGACCGTGCCATGAAGGTTGGGACCTTGTTGTTGTGCCGAGACGCCATTAGATCGACGTCCGGCCTTCCCCATCGGCGACAGATTTCCTGAAACACGTCCGGGTGAAGGGACCATTCCCCTGCGTCCATGCCCTGGCGACTGAGGAAGTCTGCTTCCCAGTTTTCTACGCCGGGGATGTGAACTGCGGATATGGTGGAGGCCATGGCTTCCACCCACATCATAATGCGCCGGACTTCCTGGAAGGCTTGCCGACTGCGAGTCCCGCCCTGGTGATTGATGTATGCCACCGCTGTGGAGTTGTCCGATTGAATTCGGATCTGCTTCCCTTCCAGCCACTGCTGGAAGGCTAGCAGGGCAAGAAACACCGCTCTGATTTCCAGAACATTGATCTGAATGCTGGACTCCTGCTGAGTCCACGTACCCTGAGCCCTGTGGTGAAGAAACACTGCTCCCCACCCTGACAGACTCGCGTCTGTCGTGACCACCGCCCAGGACGGTGGTAGGAAGGATCTTCCCTGTGATAAGGAGGTGGGAAGAAGCCACCACTGCAGAGAGTCCTTGGCCGTCTGGGAAAGGAAGACTGTCCTGTCCAGGGATTTTGACTTCCCGTCCCATTGGCGGAGAATGTCCCATTGAAGTGGACGCAGATGAAACTGCGCAAACGGAACCGCCTCCATTGCCGCCACCATCTTCCCGAGGAAGTGCATGAGGCGTCTTAAGGAGTGCGACTGACTCTGAAGGAGAGCCTGCACCCCCGTCTGTTGTGACCTCTGCTTGCTCAGCGGAAGCTTCACTATCGCTGAGAGAGTATGAAACTCCATGCCAAGATACGTTAGTGATTGGGTCGGTGACAGATTTGACTTTGGGAAGTTGATGATCCACCCGAACGCCTGGAGAGTCTCCAGTGCAAAATTCAGGCTGAGTTGGCATGCCTCCTGAGAGGGTGCCTTGACCAATAGATCGTCCAAGTAAGGGATCACAGAGTGTCCGTGAGAGTGCAAGACTGCTACCACTGCTGCCATGATCTTGGTGAACACCCGGGGGGCTGTCGCCAGACCAAATGGCAGAGCCACGAACTGAAGATGTTCGTCTCCTATCACGAAGCGCAGAAAGCGTTGGTGCTCCGTAGCAATCGGCACGTGAAGATAAGCATCCTTGATGTCTATTGACGCTAGGAAATCTCCTTGGGACATTGAGGCAATGACTGAGCGGAGGGATTCCATCCAGAACCGCCTGGCGTTCACATGCTTGTTGAGCAGTTTTAGGTCCAGAACGGGACGGAAGGAGCCGTCCTTTTTTGGAACCACAAAGAGGTTGGAGTAAAATCCTCGGCCCCGTTCCAGAGGGGGGACAGGGATCACGACTCCTTCTGCTCTTAGAGAGTCCACCGCCTGCAGCAGGGCATCTGCTCGGTTGGGGTGTGGGGAGGTTCTGAAGAACCGAAGTGGAGGCCGAGAACTGAACTCGATTCTGTACCCGCGAGACAAAATGTCTGTTACCCACCGGTCCTTGACCTGTGACAGCCAAATGTCGCAAAAGCGGGAGAGCCTGCCACCGACCGAGGATGCGGAGGGAGGAGGCCGAAAGTCATGAGGTAGCCGCCTTGGAAGCGGTTCCTCCATTTGCTTTCCTGGGGCGTGAGTGAGCCCGCCAGGAATCTTAGCTCCCTTGTCCTTTCTGAGTCCCTTTGGACGAGGAGAATTGGGGCTTGCCTGAGCCTCGAAAGGACCGAAACCTCGACTGCCACTTTTTCTGTTGAGGTTTACTTGCTCTGGGCTGTGGCAAGGAAGAGTCCTTACCCTTGGACTGTTTTATGATTTCAGCCAATGGCTCACCAAACAGTCTGTCTCTAGATAATGGCAAGCTGGTTAAGCATTTTTTGGAACCAGCATCTGCTTTCCAGTCCTTTAACCATAAGGCTCTGCGCAAAACCACAGAATTGGCGGCCGCCATAGAGGTACGGCTCGTAGACTCTAGGACAGCATTGATAGCATAGGTCGCAAACGCAGACATTTGCGAAGTTAGGGACGCCACCTGTGGTACTGCTGGATGCATGATAGCATCCACCTGTGCTAAACCCGCTGAAATAGCCTGTAGTGCCCACACGGCCGCGAATGCTGGAGCAAACGACGCGCCGATAGCTTCATAGACAGATTTCAACCAAAGGTCCATCTGTCTGTCATTGGCATCTTTAAGTGAAGCGCCATCTTCTACTGCGACTATGGATCTAGCCGCCAGCTTGGAAATTGGGGGATCCACCTTTGGGCACTGGGTCCAGCGTTTGGCCACTTCAGGGGGAAAAGGATAACGGGTATCCTTAGAACGTTTAGAGAAACGCTTGTCTGGATGAGCGTCGTGCTTTTGGATTGATTCTCTGAAGTCAGAGTGGTCCAAAAAAGCACTTAATTTACGCTTGGGATACAGGAAATGGAACTTCTCCTGCTGTGCAGCTGCCTCCTCTGCAGAAGGGGCTGGGGGGGAAATATCCAACAGTCTATTAATCGCCGATATAAGGTCATTAACCATGGCGTCACCATCAGGGGCATCCAGATTGAGAGGGGCCTCAGGATTAGACTCCTGATCACCGTCCTCAGTCTCATCACAGAGAGACTCTTCTCGCTGAGACCCTGAGCAGTGTGATGACGTCGAGGGTCTTTCCCAGCGAGCACGCTTAGGCTGCCTGGGACTGTCATCTGAGTCAGAGACTTCAGCCTGTGATGCTTGAGACCCCCTTGAAGTACGGATTAGTTCCAACTGAGGGGGACCAGTGAGCATAGCCACAGCGGTGTCCATAGTCTGAGGAACTGGCCTGGCCTGCAAGGTCTCCAGGATCCTTGTCATAGCCTCAGACATTTTATCAGCAAACACTGCAAAGTCTGTCCCCGTCACCGGGGCAGGGTTCACAGGCGTCTCTGCCTGGGCTACCACCACAATAGGCTCTGGCTGGCGAAGTGCCACTGGGACTGAACATTGCACACAATGTGAATCATTGGAGCCTGCTGATAGATTAGCCCCACATGCAGTACAAACAGTGTACACAGCCCGTGCCTTGGCAGCCTTGCGTTTTGCGGATGACATGTTGCTGCGTCCTCAGAGCAGTACAGAGTGTCCAGACAGAAGCGACCTTACAGTGCACTATATAAATATATATATATATATATATATATATGGTACCAATAAAGAAGTACACTAATATATCACTGAGGCACTAGTGGGGCCTGCACTACTGTGCAGCTTACCACCCGCTTAGGAGCGGTGTGTGGTCGCCAGAAATCCCTCTAGTCTGGGTCTCCCAGAGCCTGCTGCCTCCTTCCAGCCAGATCGCATGTGTAATGGCTGCCGGCGTCCTTGTGGAGAGGGGGGGCGGGCCCTGGGCGTACACCGACGAAGAGCGGGAAGTCTGCTTCCCCTTGTGCCTAGTGAGAGGGCTGGAGCATGTAAATAAGGCTCCAGCCCTCGGCGCAGCCATTGAGCAGCGTCTCTCCCCTACCCTGATTGACAGGGTGGGGGCGGGAACGAAGCGGCGCTAGGCCGCAGAAGCCGGGGGCTAAAGTTAAAAACGCCGCCGCCGTACAAGCGCGGTCGGCGCCAAGCCCCCGGCGCACTACAAGTCGCAGCTGCGCCGCCGCTCCAGGAGCGGTCGGCGCAGTAGTTCCCAACATACAATCGTCACTCAGCAAAGCTGCAGTGACCTAACCCCCAGCGTACAGCGCCACTGTCCCCGGCGCACTATAACGCTCAGCAAGCCCTGAGAGTGTCCGTGCCTGCCGGGGACACAGAGTACCTGAAGTTGCAGGGCCATGTCCCTGAACGGCACTCCCGCTCCCAATCCAGCAGGTTCTATGGGTCTGTGGATGGAGCCCGGCCCCAGGGCTTGGGGGCCGGCAGGATCCCACTTCCACAGAGCCCCTCAGGGGGATGTGGAAGGAAAACAGCATGTGGGCTCCAGCCTCCGTACCAGCAATAGGTACCTCAACCTTACAAGCACCATCACGGGTGAGAAGGGAGCATGCTGGGGGCCCTATATGGGCCCTCTTTTCTTCCATCCGATAGAGCCAGCAGCTACTGCTGACTACAAACAGTGGAGCTATGCGTGGATGTCTGACCTCCTTCGCACAAAGCAGAAAACTGGTGAGCCAGTGATCCCACTGGGGGTGTATAGCCAGAAGGGGAGGGGCCTTACACTTTTTAGTGTAATTGCTTTGTGTGGCCTCCGGAGGCAGTGCTATACACCCAATCGTCTGGGTCTCCCAATAGAGCGCCGAAGAAAAGGGAAATTCCACAATGGTGTGTGGTGTTTTTTTTTTCTCCTTCCACTTGTTAACTATATAGGAAATCTGATCTAGCAGTATTATTCCCTAGGTCAGTACACATTTGTAGATACCAAACATGTATAATATTAGTTTTTATCTAAATGGTTAAAAAAATTCAGAAGTTTGTTCAAAAAAAGAATTGCGCTTTTGTTGCAATTTTCTGAGACCCGTAGCGTTCTTATTTTTCAGGATCTGGGACCCAGTGATAGTTTATTTTTTGCGCCTTGAGCTTATGTTTTTAATTTATTCCATTTTCAGGCACATGTAATGTTTTCATTGCCTGTAATTGTACCGCCCCGCGAGCTCGGCCGGCCGCCGAGCCGCTCGGATCCGTGCTCGTACGGTGGGTGGCTCGAGCTCCTCACGGACCAGGGGGTCACGTCGCTCTGCAAGGGGGTTGGCGCTACACGTGGGGACTTCGGTGGGGAGTTCCACGGCTGGGGCCGCGGTGGTTGGTAGGGGATTTAAGTTTGTGACGCCGCTCACGGGTTGTGGTGAAGGGATGGACACCACCACTGCCATTGACTAGGCCTCCCGGGGACGGTGTTGCGCAGCTTGGTGTTGACCCCTCTGTGAGTAGGGGAGTGATGGTCCCGGGGGCCCGAGGGAAGGTGCTGAGGCGATGGAGATGGGCGCGTGCTGGGTGCTGGTGTGGTACGGCGCGGTGCGCGGCCCGAAGGCACTGGTGTACTCACTATGACACAGTACACTGGAGTCTCTGGTAAACCAAACGAGGTGATGAACAGTGCCTGCAGCCGGCTGCAGCTTCTCCCTTAACAGGTTGGTGGTTTCCACCTTTCTCCTGCACCTTTATAAAAACGGCAAGACCAGAAGCAGAGCTCGTAGTGTAGCAGCAGGAAGACATCTTACCTATCGCAGCATAGTGTATCCTCCGCTGCCACCAATGGTTTACATCCGGCCAGTATATATAGTCCCTCTCTCTACCCTGTCCCTGGGCTCCCTCCACATATTCACCTCCACTATGCTGCGATAGGTAAGATGTCTTCCTGCTGCTACACTACAAGCTCTGCTTCTGGTCTTGCCGTTTTTATAACACAATGTCCTTATGTTATTGCAGGCATTTCTCTGGTGCTCTCACCATTAGGTATGTTCTTCTTTTTCCCTTTTCCCAACATTAGTCACACATCCTCTTACTTAGGCTATTTCTCTATTCCAGTACAACAAGTCCTCACGCATTGTGTGGTTTACCTAACATACCACGTATGATTGGTTATCATACTACATATACTCAGGTCGCCACTTATTGGTATTTATCCCTTATAACAGACCTATCTATGTTTCAATTTCTCCACCACATCATCACAGATTATCACCTTTGTTATTCATAAAGCAGCATCTATCCATCTCTTCATCTACCTATGTGAGCCCTATCTACACTATATGACAGTATTCTACTGGTATGTATCCAATATTTATGCCCTGTTCTCTTTGCTATTATATCAGCTCTTTATTCCAATTACCTATTCCTCATGAACTATCACTTCTCCTCCTCCCTCTCCCCTTTTTTCACAGTAACATATATTCTTCCATTCCAAAGTGTTCTCCTTGACTACTCACATGTAAGTTATACCATGCTCTATCCTTATTGACATTTTTCCGCCCTTACCAGCTATAGTCCTCTGTATATTATATATCTCTTTCCTTTCTCAGACTTCACTTTAACTTTCTGGCCTCCAAGGTGCTACTAGGAACTTTTCCCTGAACTTCATAAATACGGGTATGTCTCTCAGATCCCTCCCCTTTCCCCTCTTGCTCATTTTTTCCCTTGAGCCTTCCTGTTCTCCCTTCCTTCTTTCTCTTCTTCCGTTTCTTCCCCCTCCTTTCCCCCCTTTTTTTCCTCTCTTCCTTTTCTTTCCCCATCTTTCCTCTCCCCTTCCTTTCTTAATTTACAATTCTCTTATTCTACTCACATCTTATACGGCTGTATATATCCTCACCACTTCTTAACATTCACATTGCGACACCTTCCCCTTCCTTTCACATCTCCCCAATAGGTAATATGTTGTTTTCTCATTTTTTGACACTTGATGCCTTGTCATGATGTAATTGTAAATCATTTCTTGTTTTTTCTTTTTTGTATCATGCATGTCCCAGTACTTATCTGTCCCTGATGAAGGCTCTTGTGCGAGCCGACACGTCGGGCAGTACCGTTTAATTGTGAAAATAAAAATCATCCAAGCATACCATACCTGGATTGTCCAATTTCTCTTGTACTGTGTGCCGGGGTCCTTCCTTACTTTAAACAATATGGGACAACCCATATGATGATGTCATGTCTTTGGAAGCGTCTGATTTATTATTTCTGGTTTATTGGCAACATCTGAGTTAATTAGAGACACATCTGTGGATGTATATTCATATACACCTGAAACACACTGCTTCTTTGTGTAGCATGATGGGAAAGTCAAAAGAAATCAACCAGGATCTCAGGAAGAGAATTATGGACTTGCAGAAGTCTGGTTCATCCTTGGGTGCAATTTCCACATACCTGAAGGTGCCTCGTTCATCTGCACATACAATTATACGCAAGTACAAACAAGATGGGAATGTCCAGCCATCATTCCGCTGAGGAAGGGAACAGGTTCTGTGTACCAAAGATGAACATGCTTTGGACAGACATGTGCATATCAACCCAAGAAGAAAAGCAAAAGACCTTGTGAACATGCTGGTAAGATTGTGTAATTATCCACAGTGAAACGAGTACCGTATTTTTCGGACTATAAAACACACTTTTTTCCCCCCAAATGTTGGTGGAAAGTGGGGGGTGCGTCTTATAGTCTAAATGTAGGGCTGCGGGGAATGAGGGTGCTGCTGTGGAACGGGTCATCGGGGGCACGAGCAGGCTGTAGCAGCCTGCCGTGACCACGTGGGCCCGCTTATTTAATATGCACACCCATCATCTCGCCCATCATCTCTCAGCGCTGAAGCCGGCGCTGACTGGTGGGCGGGGTGATGGGCGGGAAATGGGCGCATATTAAACAGTCTGCCCGCATGATAGGCCCTGGCAACTACAGCCTAGAGTGATCATATGCGGCTGTATTCACTGCTCCCCGCGCATCATCATCAGCGCGGGGTGTAGTGAATCAGTATACTCACCGGCCACGATCCCTGCAGCACCGCGATGTCTTCCTGTCTGTGCCGGCGGCAGCTGTGTGGAGGCTAGCGGTGCGCAGAGCAATGATGTCATCGCTGTGCGCACGTGTCCACACGCAGCCACCGCCGGCACAGACAGGAGGACATCGCGGTGCTGCAGGGATCGTGGCCGGCTCCACACTCCAGCGGCGCTGCTACTGACACAGACGGAGGAGGAGCGATGCTGCAGGGAGTTAGGTAAGGTGAGTTTGAACGTTTATTTTTTCTTTTTATGTGCCACAGGATGCGGGCTGTATACCAGGATGGGGGTATATAGCAGGATGAGGGTATATAGCATGATGGGGGTATATTATGAGCAGGATGGGGGTATATTATGAGCAGGATGGGGGTATATTATGAGCAGGATGGGGGTATATTATGAGCAGGATGGGGTATATTATGAGCAGGATGGGGGTTATATGAGCAGGATGGGGGTTTATAAGCAGGATGGGGCTTTATAAGCAAGATGGGAGTATATGAGCAGGATTGGGGTATATGAGCAGGATGGGGGCAATATGAGCAGGATGGGGTATATAAGCAGGATGGCGGTATATAGCAGGATGGAGGTATGTAGCAGGATGGAGGTATATAGCAGGATGGGGCCACATGCCAGGATGGGGTATATAGCAGGATGCGGCCATATGCCAGTATATAGCAGGATGCGGCCATATGCCAGGATGACGGTATATAGCAGGATGTGGGCTATACCAGGGTTAGGGACATATACTGTATATACAAGGCAGTAGGATCATTACTAGAAATGAGCCACCCCCCTAGAGTTCGAGTTCGGTTCGTCGAACGGAGGACAAGTTCGTCGAACGTTCGACGAACCAATTTGAACCCCATTGAAAACAATGGCAGGCAAACACATAAAAACACATTATACATGTACAAATACAGTTAATAAACATTGTCATTAAAATTACAGGTCCCCGTGACGCGTCCTGCACTCTGTCTCCCGCCGCTTTTCCTTCTGATAATCGCTGCGTCCTCCCGGTAACCAGCACTGATGATAGGATCTTCCATGACGTCAAAATAGC